>NC_092874.1:349951819-350051819 GCF_028372415.1 Notamacropus eugenii | reverse complement strand
TGGATCTCCTTTTCCATTTGGACAATTTTGCTTTTCAAGAATCTCTTCGTTTTATTTTTGGACCTCTTTTGCTTTTTGGGTTAGTCTATTTTTAAAGGTGTTATTTTCTTCAACAGTTTTGGGGGCTCCTTTAGGAAGCTGTTGACCCAGTTTTCATGATTTTCTTGCATCACTGTCATTTCTCTTCCCATTTTTTTCTCCACCTCTCTTACTTGAGTTTCAAAATCCTTTTTGAGCTGTTTCATCTCCTGAGACTATTTCATATTTTTCTATGCTTTGTATATAGGAGCCTTGACCTCACTGTCTTCCTCTGATTGTACGCTTTGCTCTTCCTCATCTGAAAAGATGGAAGAAAATATAATTTGACCATAAAAATAACCTTCTATAGCCTTATTTTTTCCCTTTTGTGGCATCTTACCTTCAAATACTTGACTTTTGAGTCCTTTGTCAAGTGAAGAGCATACTACCCTGGACTTCAGAACTTTTGTATAGCTGTTCTCTGAGGCATCTCTAGGGACTTGTAAGTTTTCATTTCCTCCAGTGTGACATATTCAAGGGAGAGGAAAATACTCATTTTCTGGCCTGCACTCTGGTCTGTGAGAAAATAAAAGTACTCTTCTCTGCCCTGGAATTCTGAGTAGGATTCCCTCTCCACAGTCAAGCTCTACCAAGCCAGGACTCCTTATCACCCCATGGTCTCTAGTCAGACTTGAGAGGTAGATCAGTCATTCAATTATCCCAGGGTCTTTAGGCCAAGAACTCCAGAAGGGGATGCTGTTGCTGCAGTGGCTACTGTTGTTCTGGGACCAGGTTTAGGGTCCCACCAATTCCCACCTCACCCAGGTGAAAGAGCTTTCTCACTGACCATTGAAGCCATCTTTGGCATTTGTGGACTGAGAAATCCACAAACTGCTGCAACCATCTGTGATTCCACACCCTGAACCTGGCTCCACTCCTGTCTTTGGTGTGTGGGCTACACTGCAGTGTGCTCTGGTCAGAGCCTGGTGTGATAGGCTTTTCCTGTCACTTTTCCCAATTGTGGTGAACTACAAACATGTTTCACTCTATCATTGTGTGGCTTCTGCTGCTCTAGAATTGGTTTAGAATCCATTTTACAGATAATTTAAAGGCTTTGGGGGGAGTGCAAAAGCAGGTTACTGCTTCTACTCTACCATCTTTACTCTGTCCCTGGAAAAATGGAACTAAAATAAAATTCTTAATAAAAAATATGTTTATGGACTTCTGGGAGCCAAGACACCAGAGTAAGCACTAACTCACTCCACCTCTCCCTTACTGACTTTGAAAAATCCAGAAAATTCATCCGAGGAAAAATTCTGGAACAGTAAAGCCAGCAGAAAAATTGTGTGCAGCAGCTCTTTTTTTCTTTAGCTCACGAGATTGGGGAGGTTAACATTGAAAGTCCCTCCTATTCTGGCTTAAGGGGACTAGTATAGGACATGAGGTATCCTGGAAAGCCCCACCTCAGCAAACCAGTGGAAAATATTGAGCCCCAGGGTGGTGGAGCAGGCAAGCAGAAACACCAGGGCCCCAATATGCCTTCACACAGACCAGGGAACTAGCAGACATCAGTTTGAAGAAGCACTACTTGCACAGGGCACAGGAGTAAACCAGGGACTGAGTATCTCCATGCTCTAACCCAACCTTCAATGAGGAGAGCACCTCCAGTGGCCAGACCAATGCCATTGTCACACCTCACCCCAGGAGCTTCAGTATAACCCTGGGGAAACACAGTAGAACTCCATCTGCCCTCAGAACACACTAGCCATTACCACCAGCTCCAGCTCTTCATCAGGTAAACTACAGCCTCTACAGCCTTCAGCTGCTAGACCCTGAAGCCCCAGCACACAAAGTCAATATAATCACTCCCCAACCAACATCATAAGAAATAGGGGACAGTGCTCCTTGTAACCCTGAAGTAGAGATCAGCTTTAAAGCCAGGGAAAAAATCCAACATCATGAGCAAGAAGTAATATATTAAAAAAAGACCAAATTCTAGAGCAGCAGAAACCACAAACCGACAGAGTGAGATCTCCAGCACAAGGCAACCTGGAAGGCCAACAGGAAAGGTCTATCACACGGGGCACAGAATGGAGGGCAGCCTGGCCTTAACCATGCAGTAGGGATAGGAAAACAGTGGGTTTTAAGGTGCCACCAACAACAGCTGGGGTCCCCAGCCCACAAGGGACAGGGCAGTTTCGAAGGTCACTGAGAAAGTTCTTTCACCTGAGGGGGAAAGGAATACAGCAGTCTAGCCCCCGGGCCCAGGCAGCCAGAGCTTCTATTGTTGGAGCCCTTGCCTAACGATCCTTGGGGGATTTGAGAGGCTGATCTGAAACTCAGACCTCAGTGGGTGAGGAGGATTACTAGCTGGCATGATGGAGCTTCAGGCAGTTGTGGAGAGGGAATTCTACTGGCAGATTCTAGGCATAAAAGAGTGCATGTAGTTGCTACCAGACCAGAGTGAAGGTCAGGAGAGAAGTAAACTCTTCTTCCTTGATTGTGCTACCTTGGAGGAGCTGAGAACTTAAAGGTGCCCAGAGTATACCCTCCACTTTACAAAGAACTCAAGTAACTGGCTGAGAAAATGCCCCTCAAAATAGAAAAAGAATAAGATAATAAGCTGCTTTCTTGGAGAGCAGGTATTTTCTTACATCCTTACAGGAGGAACAATGCATACCATCAGAGGAAGACATAAAAGTCAAGGCTTCTGCATCTAAAACCTCCAAAATAAATATGCAATGGTCTAAGATCATGAAAGAGCTCAAAAAGGATTTTGAAAATCAAGTAAAAGAGGTAGAAAAAATTGCGAAGAGAAATGAAAGCAATACAAGAAAATCATGAAAAGAGAGTCAGCAGTTTCCTAAAGGAGACCCAATAAAATGCTGAAGAAATTAGCACCTTTGAAAACAAACTAATCCAAATGGCAAAAGAGACCCAAAAAACCAATGAGGAGAAGAATGCTTTAGAAAGCAAAATTAGCCTAATGGAAAAGGAAATTCAAAAGTTCACTGAAGAAAATTGTTCTTTAAAACTCAGAATGGAGGAGATGAAAGCTAATGACTATATGAGAAACCAAGAAATTATGAAACAAAACCAAAAGAATAAAAAAAAGCAGACAATGTGAAATATCTCACTGGAAAGACAACTGACCTGGAAAATAGATCCAGGAAGAACAATTTATATAATTAAATAATTTAAATGAATTATTTAAATTAAATAATATTTAAATAAATATGGGACTACTTGAAAGCCATGATTGAAAAAAGAGCCTAAGCATCATCTTTCATGAAATTATCAAGGAAAACTGCCCTGATCTTCTGCAACCAGAGGGCACAATAAATATTGAAAGAATTCAGAGATCACCTCCTCAAAGAGGTTCAAAAAGAAAAACTCCTAGGAATATTGTAGCCAAGTTCCAGAGTTCCCAAGTGAAGGAGAAAATATTACAAGCAGCCAGAAAGAAACAATTTGAGTACTGTGGAAATACAATCAGGATAACACAGGATCTGGCAACTTCTACATTAAGGGATAGAAGGCCTTGCAATACGATATTCCAGAAGTCAAAGGAACTAGAATTAAAACCAAGAATCACCTATGAAACTAAATTGAGTATAATACTTCAAGGGAACAAATGGTCTTTCAATGAAATAGAGGACTTTCAAGTATTATTGATAAAAATACCAGAACTGAATATAAAATTTGACTTTCAAACACAAGAAACAAGAGAAGCATGAAAAGGTAAACAGGAAAGAGAAATCATAAGACACTTACTAAAGTTGAACTGTTTATATTCCTACATGGAAAGGTGATATTTATAACTGTTGAAACTTTTCTCAGCATTTGGGAAGTTGCAGGGATTACACACACACACACACACACACACACACACACACACACACACTACACACACATATGTGTCATATATATGTATGTGTGTGTGTATATATATATATAGAGAGAGAGAGAGAGACAGAGACAGAGACAGAGACAGAGATAGAGACGGAGTGGAGACAGAGACAGAGACAGAGGACACAGAGTGAATTGAGCAGAAAGGAATGATATCTAAAATAATTAAATTAAGGGGTGAGAGGAATATAATGGGAGGAGAAAAGGAGAAATGAAATGGAACAAATTCTCTCTTATAAAAAAGGTAAGAAAAAGGTTTTTCAATGGAGGGGAAAAGAGGAAGATGAGAGGGAAAAACTGAAGCTTACTCTCATCACAATTGGCTTGAGGAGGGAATAACATGCACACTTATTTGGGTATGAAAATCTATCTGACACTACAGGAAAGTAGGGGAGAAGGGGAAAATGGAGTGGTGTGGGATGATAGAAGGGACAGCAAATGAGAGGAGGTGAGTAATTAGAAGTAAACACTTTTGGGAGGACTAAGGTCAAAAGAGAGAATAGAATAAATAGGTGGCAGGATAGGATGGAGGGAAATATAAGTAGTCTTTCACAACATGACTATTATAGATGTCTTTACCAAAGCTACACACATATAGCCTATACTGGATTGCTTGCCTTTTCAGTGAGGATGACTGGGGAGGGAGGAAAGGAGAGAAGTTGAAACTCAAAGTTTTAGGAAAGAATATTGAGAACATTTTTTCCATGTAACTGGGAAATAAGAAATAGAGGTTATGGGGTATATAAATCTATCTTGCCCTACAAGAAAAGAGAGAAGATAGGGATAAAGGGTTAGAGGTGTGTGATAGAAGGGAGGGCATATTCGGGGAAGGGGTAATCCAAATCCACGGTGTTTTGTAATGGAGGGAGGGGAGAGATGGAGAGACAATTTGAAACTCAAAATCTTGTGGAAATGAATGTTGAAAACTAAAAATAATTACATAGATTTTTTAAAAAAATGCTCTAAATCACTATTGAATACAGAAATGCAAATTAAAATAACTCTGAATTTCCACCTCACACTTATCAGAGTGGCTAACACTGCAGACAAAGAAAATGACAGATATTGGAGAGGATATGGGAGAAGTGGGATACTAATGCGTTGTTGGTGGAGTTGTGAAGTGACCTAACCATCCTGAAGAGCAATTTGGATCAATGTTCAAAAAGCTATAAAAACACTTTGACCCAGCATTATGATTACTATGTCTGTATCCCAAACAGATTTTTAAAAAGGTGGGGAGTGAGGGCAGAGAGGACCAATGTGTACACAAATATTTATAGTTGCTCTTCTTCTGGTGGCAAAGAACTGGAAATTGAGGGGATATCTTCAATTGGGGAGTGGCAAACAAATTGTGTTTTGTCAGTTGTTGTACTGTAAGAAATGATGAGAAGCATACTTTCAGATATGTTTGAAAAGACATCAACTGATGCAAAGTGCAGTGAGCAGACTCTGGACAACATTGTGCATAGTAATAACAATATTGTATAATACTCAACTGTGAATATTATAGTTATTCTGAGCAATACAACAATGTAAGATAATTTTGAAGGACTTATCATGAAAAATATGCTTTCTGCCTCCAAAGAAAGAACTGATGGTCAGAAGGAAGATCAAATCTTACTTTTCTTTTCCTTTTTCTGTCTTTTCTTTCACAGCATTACTAATATGGAAATATGTTTTGTGTCATGGCACTTGTACCACCTATATAAAATCCCTTCCCTTCCCAATGCAGGAGAAAAGGAAAGAGGTAAGAGAAAATGAAACTCAATTTGCTTATAAATGAAAAATTGTTTATACATGTAATTATAAAAATATTAAATTATAAAAAATAAAAACAAAGGAAAACAAAGACAATAGATTCTTATTATTAGAAACAGGTAAGATCAAAACACAAATGCAGAAGAGGACAGCATTGTCATTATAGTCACATTTGAAATCTCAGAGGGGAATAGGAACTGGCCTCAGCACCCCCCCTCAAAAAAAGCCTGCTTAGAAGAGCTCAAAAAGCATTTAAAAATTCAAATAAGAGATATAGAAGAAAAATTGAACAATTCCTTTAAAATATAATTGACAAGATCAAAAACAGGACACTGAAGAAAGCAATCCCTTAACAAGTAGAACTGACCAAATGGAAAAGCAGGTAGAAAAATCTAAGTGAAGAAAACAATTCATTAAAAATTAGAATAGGACAAGTGGAAGCTAATTATTCTTTGAGACCTCAAGAATCAGTTAAACAAAATCCAAAGAATGAAAAAAATAGACAATATAAATACCTCATTGGAAAAATAGCTGACTTGGAAAATAGATACAGAAGATAAAGTCTAAGAATTACTGGTCTACCACAAAACTGTGATGAGAAAAGGAGCCTGGACAACATCTTTCAAGAAATCATCAAGGAAAACCTCCCTGAGGTCCTAGAGTCATAGCATAAAATAGGCAGTGAAAGAATACACCGGTTAGATCCTGAAAGAGATTTCAAATTGAAAATGCAATGGAATATTATAGCCAAATTCTAAAATTGTCTGGTCAAGGAGAAAGCACTACAAGCAACCAGAAAGAAACAATTCAAATATCAGGGAACCAAAGTCAGTATCAGGAAGGATCTTATAGCTTCTACATTGTAAGATTAGATGGGGAGGCAGGGTCAAAATAGTGGAGTAGAAAGATGCCTATACTCTAGTGCTTCCCCCACATCCCATAAAATACCTGTAAAAAATGATTCTCAACAAATTCTAGAGCAGTAGAAACCACAGAACAACAGAGTGAAAGATGTTTCCACCCAAAGATAACCTGGAAGGTTGACCAGAACGTTTTCTCCCACAGGATGCTGAGTGGAGAGGAGCTCAGTACTGGCCATGAAGCAGAGGGCGGAACAGGATCTGAACAGACTTCCTGGGTAGAATTCCCATCAGGGAGAGTCCCAGATCCCTCAACCCACAAGCGACAAAGAAAGCTTCAAAGGTCAGTGTGGAAGGGTTTTCCCAGCTGGGCAAGAGGGGAGCAGAATCCCCCCAGAAGTGGCCCCAGAGGCAGAGGCAGCATCAGCAGTAGCACTAGTGAGCTGCAAATGGCTATAGTGGCCACGGAAGTAGCCTGGGTCCATTGTCCATGCAACTCAGCTTAAAGCTTCTGGGGGAATGGAGTGGGGATCTGAATTGTGATCCTCAGTGGTAACCCATCCCTGTATAAGGCCTCTGGGGAAAGTGAGCAGCTCATCTGAACCTCAACCCTCAGTGGCGGCCCCGCCCCCATGCAAAGCCCGTGGGGGAATTGAATACCTGATCTAAATCTCAGCTCTGAGCATGATACTGGGGGGAGGAGGAGCACTAGGACCCTCCTCTTGACAAAGGATTCAGAATTCAAGCAACTGCCAGGCAAAATTCCCAAAAAAGGGAAAAAAAATAAGACCATAGAAGGTTATTTTCTTGGTGAGCAGGTGTCTCCTTCCATCCTTTCAGATGAGGAAAAACAAGGCATACTGTCAGAGGAAGTCAAGGTTTCTGCCTCCAGTACCTCCAAAATGAATATGAAATGGGCTCAGGCCATAAAAGATCTTGAAAAGTGAGTCAGCTGCTTGCTAAAGGAGAATCAAAAAAATGCTGACAAAAATAACACCGTTAAAAATAGGTTAACTCAACTGGAAAAAAAAGAGGTCCAAAAAGCCAATGAGGAGAAGAAAGCTTTAAAAATCAGAATCAGCCAAATGGAAAAGAAGCTTCAAAAGCTCACTGAACAAAACAGTTCTTTGAAAATGAGAGTGGAGTTCTGGGAAGCTAATGACTATACAATAAACCAAGAAGCTACAAATCAAAATCAAAATATTGGAAAAATAGAAGATAATGTGATACATCTCATTGGAACAATAACTGACCTGGAACAAAGAGCCAGGAGTGACAATTTTAAAAAATTATGGAACTACCTGAAAGCCATGATCAAAAAACATTATCTTTGGGGTGGAGCCAAGATGGTGGAATAGAAAGACATATGTATGCTAGCTCCAAACCCACAGCCCATAAAATATCTGTAAAAAACAATTCCCAACAAATTCTGGAGCATCAGAAGGCACAAAACAATGGAGAGGACGAGATTTCTGTTCCAGAGAGGCTGAAAACCTCTCACAAAAGGTCCTTCGCCTGCAGACCCGGAACCCAGCCCAGCCCTGCCTTGGTCACGTGGTGCCAAGAGGAGCAGATCCAAGCAGGCTTCAGGGACAGAATCTCCAGAGGCCGTGCATGTCCCTCCACCCACAGGTGACAAAGGTCAGTGAGAGGGTCTCTTTGGCAGGGCATGAGGGGAGTGGGGTGCCCCCATAATTCAGGCCCCCTCAGGAGGCAGCAGTGGAGGTGGGAGCAGACCAGGGCTCCCCAAGCAGGCAGGAGCCCAGATCCATTGTTGAAGGTCTCTGCATAAACCCTCTACGTTAAGGGATCGAAGGGCGTGGAATAGGATATTCCAGAAGTCAAAGGAACTAGGACTAAAACCAAGAATCACCTACCCAGCAAAACTGAGTATAATACTTCAGGGGAAAAATTGGTCTTTCAATGAAATAGAGGACTTTCAAGCATTCTTGATGAAAAGAACAGAGCTGAAAAGAAAATTTGACATTCACAAGAATGAAGAGAAGCATGAAAAGGTAAACAGCAAAGAGAAGTCATAAGGGATTTACTAAAGTTGAACTGTTTACATTCCTACATGGAAAGACAATATTTGTAACTCTTGAAACTATTCAGTACCTGGGTACTGGGTGGGATTACACACATACACATGCACACGCACACGCACACGCACATAGAGACAGAGTGCACAGAGTGAATTGAAGAGGATGGGATCATATCTTAAAAAAATGAAATCAAGCAGTGAGAGAGAAATATATTGGGAGGAGAAAGGGAGAAATGGAATGGGGCAAATTATCTCTCATAAAAGAGGCAAGCAAAAGACTTTTTAGTGGAGGGAAAAAGAGGGGAGGTGATAGAAAAACGTGAAATTTTCTCTCATCACATTCCACTAAAAGAAGGAATAAAATGCACACTCATTTTGGTTTGAAAACCTATCTCACAATACAGGAAAGTGGGGGATAAGGGGATAAGCAGGGTGGGGGGGATGAAGGAAGGGATGGCATGGGGAGGAGGGAGCAATCTGAGGTCAACACTCATGGGGAGGGACAGGATCAAAAGAAAGAATAGAAGTAATAGGGGACAGGATAGGATGGAGGGAAATATAGTTAGTCTTACACAACACGACTATTATGGAAGTCATTTGCAAAACTATACAGATTTGGCCTATATTGAATTGCTTGCCTTCCAAAGGGAAGGGGTGGGGAGGGAGGGAGGAAGAGCAGTTGGAACTCAAAGTTTTAGGAACAACTGTCCTGTACTGTTCTTGCCACTAGGAAATAAGAAATACAGGTAAAGGGGTATAGAAAGTTATTTGGCCCTACAGGACAAAAGAGAAGATGGAGACCAGGGCAGAGAGGGATGATAGAAGAGAGAGCAGATTTGTGATAGGGGCAGTTAGAATGCTCGGTGTTTGGGGGCAGGGGGAGGGGACAAAAGGGGAGAAAATTTGGAACCCAAAATTTTATGAAAACGAATGTTAAAAGTTAAATAAATAAATACATAAGTGAATGAATGAATGAATGAATAAATAAATAAATAAATTAAAAGAAAAAAAGACATTATCTTTCATGAAATTATCAAGGAAAATTTCCCTGATATTCTAATACCATAGGGCAATGTAAATATGGAAAGAATTCACCAATCATCTCCTGAAAGAGACCCTAAAAGAGAAACTCCTACGAATATTGCAGCAAAATTTCAGAGTTCCCGTGTCAAGGAGAAAATATTGCAAGCAGCTAAAAAGAAACAATTCCAGAGTTGTGGAAATACATTCAGGATAACACAGGGTCTAGAAGCTTGTACATTAAGGGAGTGAAGGGCTTGGAACTGGATATTCCAGAAATCAAAGGAACTGGGATTAAAACCAAGAATCACCTACCCAGTAAAACTGAGTATAATACTTCAAGGGAATAACTGCTCATTCAGCAATATAGAGGATTTTCAAGTATTCTTGATGAAAAGACCAAAACTGAATAGATAATATGACTTTCAAACACAAAAATCAAAGAAGCATGAAAATGTAAACAGGAAGGAGAAGTCATAAAGGGCTTTCTAAAGCTGAACTGTTTACATTCCTACATGGGAAAATAATATTTGTAACTCTTGAGACTTTTCTCAGTATTTGAATAGGTGGAGGGATCACACACACATACACACACACACATACCTTTATAGAGAGAGAGTACAGGTTGAGTTGAATCAGAAGCGATGATATCCATTAAAAAATAAAATTTAATTAAGGAGTGAGAGAGGAAAATATTGGGAAGAGAAAGGGAGAAATGGAATGAGGCAAATTATCACTCATAAAAGAGATAAGAAAAATATTTTCAATGGAGGAGGAAAGGGAGGAAGTGAAGCTTACTCTCTTCGTATATGGCTTAAGCAGGAAATAACATGGTCACTAAATTTGGTATGAAAATCGATCTTACACTACAGGAAAGTTGGAGTTGGAGAGAAGGGAACAAGTGAGGTAAGGGGGATGATAGAAGGGAGGGCAAATGGGAGAGACGAGTAACAAGAAGTAAATACTTTTGGGAAGGGACAAGGTCAAATGAGAGTATAGAAAAGCAAGGCGGGGACAAGGTAGCATGGACGGCAATATAGTTAGTCTCACACAGCATGAGCATTATGGAAGTCTTTTACCAAATGACCCATATATAGCCTGTATTGAATTGCTTGCCTTCTCATTGGGGATGGGTGGGGAAGGAGGAAGAGAGAGAAGTTGAAATTCACAGTAGTAGAAATGAACATTGAGAATTGTTATTGCCTATAATTGGGAAATAAGAAATGCAAGTAATGGGGTGTAGAAATCCACCTGCCATAAAAGAAAAGAGAGAAGATGGGGGAGCGGAGCCAAGATGGCGGAGTGAAAGCAACGACTCACCTAAGCTCCTGGAAAAACTCCTCTGGATATCTCTGAAAGGAGAATCTGACCAGACTTTAGAGGTGTAGAATCCAGTGGGTGACAGACTTTGACAGATTCGGAGCCCAGGTTGGACTGGAAGGTCCACGGGAAGGATCTGTTCCGCGGGGGTAAGCCCCCAGCGCACAGCGCAGCGCGTCAGCACAGCAGAGTGGAAGGGACGTGAGAAGCCCGAGAGTGGCGGGCAAAACCAGCGGAGCAGGAGACAGGCCAAACTGAGCCAGTGAGAGCCGGCTGAGCGCCAGATATCAGTGCAGCAGCCCTGGAAACCTTCAGCCTGAAGACTAAACTTCAATAAGTCACCTACTTGAACTTCCAGGAGCTAGGATGGCGGAGTGATCAGTAAATGCTCTCTCCTCCCCCCTGATGACCATGAAAGAACCATAAAATTCTTCCCCAAATTAATCCTGAATCAGCGGGAACAGCAGAAGGGGGCAAATAGTCTCATAACACCAGAGGCTAGAAAAATAGCAAAGGGGGACTCTTCCTACTGTGGCGGAGGCGATCTGGAAGGACAGATGACCCAGGGCAGAGAAAATTCGCACTGAGACCCAGGCAAGCCTCAGAGGCGGGAGACAAGCCCCAGGAGGGGCGGGAACACGCATTAGCTTCTAGGCGTGCCCCAGCCCTCCAGGGGAAAAGGGAAGACAATAGGGAAGCTGGGATCACCATCCCCTGACCTTGCCTTTGCCTCAGGTCAGCTGAGGAGATCTCCTGAGACCAGACCACCCCTCCCACACACCTAACAAGCTAACTCCAGGGTTGATCTGGGAAACAAAAAAAAAAAGCCTGCTTTTGGCCTAGTCACACATCAGCTCAACTTAAAGATCTGTACCTTCTGACTGAAAGAACCAGAAGCTACAACACTCAGCCAACATCATGAATCGGAAAAAGCAGACGAAAAGTGAAAAAACCATAGAATCTTTCTATGGGGATAAGGACCAAAACACAAACACCAAAGAGGTCAGAGCTGAGACTGTACTTCCATCTGAAACCTCAGATGGGACTATGAATTTCTCGCAAGCACAACCAGATTACCTGGAACATCTGAAGAAGGATATAAAAGAAAAACTGGCCAATGATTTTAAAATTATAAAAAAAGGATTCACTGATGAGAACACCACTCTGAAAAGGAAAATTGAACAAATGGAAAAGGAAGTTCAAAAATTAACTGGAGAGAATAATTCCCTAAAAGGAAGAGTTAATCCAATGGAAAAGGAAACCCAAAACCTAATTGGGGGAATTGATCAGATGGAAAAGGAAACCCAAAACCTAACTGGGAAAATTGGTCGAATGGAAAAAAAAGTACAAAAATTAAATGGAGAAACTAGCTCCTTAAAGGGAAAAATTGGTCAGATGGAAAAGGAGATGCAAAAGCTAACTGAAGAAAACAATACGATGAAGATTAGAATTGGGCAAGTAGAAACTAATGACTCAATGAGGCAACAAGAATCAGTCAAACAAAATCTAAAGAATGAAAAGATAGAAGAAAATGTAAAATATTTAATTAGAAAGAAAAGAGAGAAGATGGGGATAAGGGAAGGGTGGGGTGTGATAGAAGGGAGGGCTCATGGAGGGAAGGAGTAATCAGACTACAAGATGTTATATGGTGGGGTGAGGGGAGAGATGTGGAGAAAAATTGGAACTCAAAATTTTGTGGAAATGAATATCAAAATCTAAAAATAAATAAAATTAATAAAATTAAAAAAACAAAAGACGAAAAATAAGATTAGAGGGCTTGAAATATGATATTCCATAAGACAAAAGAGCTTGGATTGCAAGCAAGGATCTACTACTCAAAAAATTAAGTGTAATATTTCATTCAAGGAGATGAATGCTCAACTAAGCAAGGATTTCCATACCTTCCTGATGGAAAGATAAGAGCTCAATGAACAATTTTATCTTCAAATACAAGCTTCAAGAGAGACATAAAAAAAGTAAACAGGAAAAGAGAAAAAAAGAAATTCCATTTAAAGTTCCATAGACAATATAAAATATTTGTAAGTCTATCTACCAAAGCAAAGCTAGGAATACTATGAAAAAGATTATAAAACACTTTTCACACAAATAAAGTCAGATCTAAATAATTGGAAAAACATCAGTTGCTCATGGGTAGGCTGAACTAATAATAAAAATTATAATTCTACCTACCTTAATTTCTAATTCATTGCCATACCGATCAAGCTAACAAAATTTTTTTTATGTAGAGCTAGAAGAAATAATAATAACATTCCTTCTAAAGAACAAAAGGTATCAAATGTGAAGGGAATTAATGAAAAGAAATATAAGGGAAGGTACCCTCACAACTAATCATCAAACTACTTGGTACTGATTAAGAAATAGAGTAGTGAATCAGTGGAAAATATTAGGTACACTGTGCACAGTAGTCAATGTCTATAGTAATCTACTCTTTGATAACACCAAGGAACCCAGGTTCTGGGATAAGAAGTCAATATGTGACAAAACCTGATGCAGAAACTGAAAAATAGTATGGCAGAAACTGGGCATACACCAATATCTTACACAGTATATCAAAATAAATTCCATATGGGTGAACCATGAAATATAAAGGCTAATACTATAAGGACGCTAAGAAAGGGACACCTTATCCATCAGATTTATGGAGAATGGAGGAATTTATGACCAAACAAGAGATAGGGAAGATTATGAAACCCAATGTTTTAAATTTTGATTACATTAAATTGATAAGTTTTGCACAAATGAAGCCAATGCTACCAAGATCAGGAGGGAAGAATATTGGGAATGAATTTTTACAACATGTGTCTCTGATAAAGGCTTCATTCTAAAATATATAACAAAATGACTCAAATTTATGAGAATATAAGTCGTTCCACAGTTGATAAATGGTAAAAGCATATGTACAGGTGGTTTTCAGAGGAAGAAATTAAAGCTATCTATAGTCATATAAAAAAAAAAACTTTAAATCATTATTGATTAGAGAAATGCAAATCAAAATGCCTCTTAGGTACCATGTCACACCTTTCAGATTGACTAACATGACAAAACAGAATAATTATAAATGCTGGAGAAGATGTGGGAAAATTTGAACGCTAATTCTTTATTGGTGGAGTCTTAAACTGATCTAATCATTCTAGAGAGCAATTTGGAACTATACCCAAAGGGTTATAAAATTGTGCATGCCTTTTGACCCAGTAATACCACTTCTAGGGAAGTATCCAAAAGAAATCATAAAAATGGGAAAGAAACCACAAGTTAAAAAATAGTTATAGCAACTCATTTTGTAGGGCTCAAGAATTGGAAATTGAAGGGATGCCTATCAATTAGGGAATGGCTGAAAAAGTTGTGGTATATGAATGCAATGGAATACTTTTTTTCATAAGAAATGATAAACAGATGAACTTCAGAAAAAACCTGGAAAAGCCTATATGAACTGATCCTAAGTGAAATGAGTACAACCAGGAGATCATTGCACACAGCAACAGCTACATTAAGCACTGATTGACTTTGATAGACTTATCTGTTCTCAAAGCAACTCCTAAAAGACTCATGATAGAAAATGCTATCTATATCCAGAGAAAGAACTTTGGAGTCTGAATGAAGATGGAAGCATACTATTTACTTTTTTTTTTTTTTTTTTTTGCTTTCTCATGGTTCCTCTCATTCATTCTAAATTCCTCTATGCAACTTAATTTATATGAAAACATTTCTAATAAGAATGTATATGTAGAAGCTATATCAGATTATGTGCTCTCTTGGGGAGAAGGAGAGAAAGGAGGCAAAGAAAATTTAAAACTTAGGGAAGTGAATGTTGAAAACTAAAAATAAATTACTTTAAAAAATATTTCTGAAAGTAAACAAGAATTTTGACTGTTTTTGAGAGTAAATGCACTATTTCTAACCAAGAGTCTCCTACATCTGCAACAAAAAGACTGAAATTCACTTTTACAACTCTTCCCCAGGTTGGTCAGTATATTCACATATCATCCATTTTCAATTTCTTACTGCTATTTTTGTTTTTTTCTTGTAGTCCTTATGCGTATTGATTTCCCGGTTATGCTTACTTTGCTCATCAACTTACACAAGTCTTCTCAATCCTATGTGAATTTTTAATATTTCATTATATTTTTATTACAATTACTTTTCATTCATAGGCACCTACATTTTAACATCATTTACAATCATGAAAAGTTATTAATGTATTGATGTATAAGGAAACTCTCATCTTGTTTTTGATGTCCTTGGTTTATAGGTCTAACAGTGGATTCTCTGGGTTAGTTAATATAAATACGTTACTCATTTCTTTTCCATAATGACTCTTGGTCACTTCCACTGTACCAACAACCCATACTACCCAGAAAATGCCATGAAACTGGAGCCTCTTGCTTTGATGGGTGAGTTCCTTTATAAGATCCCTATTTACAGATAAGCTGAGATACAGTTCCCAACCCAGCACCTAGGACCTCCACATACCATAATATTCAAATAGTCCTATTTCCTCTCCCATTGGTGAATTTCTCTTATGGGATTGCTATTGTGAAGAGACCCAGAATAGCTGCCATTCTTCACTCAACTTCCTTTCGGGCTTCCAGATTAAATCTCACCCAGCCTCCAGATTTGAAGCTCCCTTTTATGTATTGTCTTCTCCAATTTCCATCATCTAACCCACCTTGCAGAGAAAGATTCAGGGTAAGAATCCAGAGCAATGGGATTTGACCATGTTGAAACAACAGAGTATTTCATCTGGTTGATAAAGATTGAGGTTAATAGCAATCTAATTTTGTTTGGACCCAAAATAAGGTCAGAAATGTCAGCAATTTGAAGGGCTTGGACCAGGATGTAGGAACCAGTCTTTGCCCTGGTTCAGATACCTTTGGGATCATTGAAAGTTTACAGGTCCCCAGACCCTCCCAGAAATTTTAGAGAAGCACAACCCTCAATTGTCTAAGAACTCATGAACCCAGGCCTTACCTCAAGAATTGTGTGAGAGTCTTGTACTAAAATAAGGTTCAAAGATGTAAGTTAGAAAAATGAGTAAACAAAAAAGATTATCATCATAAAGATCTATCATTTTGTCAGGGAAGGACAAGACACAAAATCAGAATAAGAGAATCACTCTAAAACTCTAAAAACAAAGCCTCTAACACAAACACAACTTGGACCCAAATTCATGAAAAAGATGAAGCAATATTTTTAGAGACTATTTTTTGAACAAATGACATGAGAGAATTTGAGGGGAACAAGTGGGAACTATGAAAGAAAGAATGGGAAAAGGAACTGACTGATACAAGAGGTACAAAATCATGCCCATGCACAATCCCTCTCCCTTAGAATGGACCAAATAGTAGATCAAAATATTAAAAAATATATAAATGAAATGACCGAAAGTATAGAATAAATTATAAGGTCTATGATCATAAAAACAAATGACCTGGAAAACAGATTGAGGAGAAAGAACATTAAGAATAGTCAGACTATCTGAATGCTATGATGAAAAAAGGACCTGGACTTCTTATTTTAAAAAATCTAAAAAGAATATTGCCCAAATGTTTTAGAACCAGAGGGCAAAATAGAAAGAGAAAGAATCCTTTGGTTACTTCCTGAAGGAAACCTCAAATACTCCCAGAAACATCATGGCCCAAAGCTAAAGTTTCTTAGTCAAACAAAAATACTGCAAGCAGAAAGACAGAAAGACTTTAAATAACAAGGAGTCAGTCAGGATCATACATTATTTAGTAACCACCACTATAAGTGAGATGAGAACTTGGAATACAATAATCCAGAGGACAAAGGATATGGGTTTCCAGCTAAAAATACCTCATCCAGCAAAACTGAGTATAATGCATACTGGGGAAAAAATATCTGCTGGAACAGAGAACTTACAAGTATTCCTAATTAAAAGAGTAGAACTACACAGAAATTTTGAAGTTCAATCACTGGAGTGAAATTAAGAGGTAAATATAGATGGAAAATGATAAAAATAAAACTAAAGAAAGATAAATTGCTTGCACTCAAATATGGAGAAATCATATATGTATCCTGTCTAAACGTGGACATCAGCTGTGGTCAGATAGGGAGTGCAATTAGATGAAATCTGAAAGGAGTTCTGTTATGTCTTGATAATTTTTTTTAAAAAATTAAAAATAATTCTATTATTTTATATTTGTTTTTAAAATTCTTTTTAAAATCTGAGATCCAAATTTTCTCCCTCACTGCCATCCCTCCTCTAATCACTGAGAAGGCAAGAAATATATCAATCATAGATATGAAATTATGCAAAAGATTTCCATATTACTCATATTGCAAGAAAAGACCAAAAAAAAAGTATGTGTGTGTGTGTGTGTGTGTGTGTGTGTGTGTGTGTGTGTGTGTGTGAGATCAGTGTACAGAGTTCATCAGCTCTCTCTCTGGAAGTGGATAGTATTTTTCATGAGTCCTTCAGATTTGCCTTGGATCATTATATTAACCAGAGTAGCTAAGTCTTTCACATTTAATATTGCTATTAATGTATAAAATGTTTCTCTCATTCTTCCCACTTCACTTTGCATCAATTCATATGTCATCCTTGTTTTTTCTGAAACCAGCCTACTCATGATTTCTTATAGCCTAATATATCCCAATTTGCTCAAGTATTTCCTAATTCATGGGTATCCCCTCAATTTCCACCACAAAAAGCACTGCTCTAAATATTTTTGTGCATGTAGGTCTTTTTCCTTTTTCTTTACTCTCTTTGGGATACAGGCCTAGTACTGGTGTTGTTAAATCAAAGGGTATTCATAATTTTGTAGTACTTTGGGTATTGTTCTATATTGCTCTCCAGAATGACTGAACTAGTTCATGAGTCTACCAACAGTACATTAGTGTAGCAGTTTATACACATCCCTTCCAACATTTGCCCTTTTCTTTTTCTATCATGATGGCCAATCTGATGGATGTGATGTGTTATCTCAGTATTGTTTTAATTTGCATTTCTCTATTCAATTGTAATTTAAAACTTTTTTTCACATGACTATGAATAGCTTTGCTTTCTTTTTCTGAAAAACTTCAAATCCTTTAAGCATTTATCAATTTGGAATTACGTTGCTTTTTTTTTTATAAATTTGATTCAGTTTCCTATATATTTGATAAATGAGGCCTTTATCAAAGAAGTTTGCTGTAAAAAAAAATTGCCCTATTTTCTACTTTCCTTGTAATCTTGGCTGCATTATTTTGTTTGTGGAAATACTTCATTAATTTAATGGAATACAAATTATCCATTTTACTTCTCATTATCATTGTCATCTCTCCTTTGGTCATAAACTCTTCCTTTATCCATAGATCTGACAAAATTGTCCATGTTCTCCTAATTTGCTTATGATATGTCTAAATCATGTATACATTTTGACATTATCTTGTGATGTTGATCTATACCTAGTTTCTGTCAAGCTGCTTTCCAGTTTTCACAGCAGTTTTTGCCTGAGTGAGTTCTTGACGCCAAAATTTGGAACTTTGGGTTTGTCAAACACAAGATCATTTTTACTAATATGCATTGTGTACCTAACTTGTGCCACTGGTCCACCCACTCTGTTTCTTAATCAGTATGAAATTATTTTGATTTTTACTGCTTTGTAATATAATATGAAATCTGTTATATGTCTTTTTTGATAACCTTAAGAAAAGAATTGAAAGAAAAGGCAAGAGGAATATAGGAGAAATTATCACACTTAATCTGGATGCGCAAGTACACATCTATATAAATAATATTTCAGAGGAATTGGGTGATATTTGTATCTCATTTTCTTCTATCTGAATTAGTCGTGAGAAGAAAGAACACTTGTATACATAATTAAGTATAGAGATACATTTAATTCAATACAGAAATACAAGGCAAAGGTGGTGAAAGGGAGTAAGTGAAAAGTTAGATAAAGGGAGGGATTATTCTAAATAAAACAACCTGCAGATGGGCAAAATACTTGTAGCTCTTTTTTGAGGTGTCAAAGAATGGGAACTTGAGGGGGTATCCATAAATTATGGAATGAATGAACAAGTTCTATAACTGTGATAAAATATTGAGCTGAACTTCCTATCAACATAATGTTTAACCACACTTCCAGAATTCCAATCAGCAACCCACCTACTCATTTGAACACAGAGTGTTGTGAGAGATATGAACAATATGAAAAGATGTTTCAATTGACTCTGCAAGTTTGTAGTGGGTTTGTTCTTCTTGTATTCTCATTTGGGGTTTAAGATGGAGTGGGAGTATAAGAATACAGATTTTGAACCCTTAAAACAAATTTTTCAAAAGAATTTAAGCTCCTTGAAAGCAAGGATTATTATTTTCCTTATATTTGTATCACCAACACCAAACTTAGTGCCTGACATGTAAAAAGTGCTTGCTTCCTTCCTTCTTTCCTTCCTAGAATTTTAAAAAGTACTTTTCCTATATGCCACTGTTCTTTATAACTCCCGCTTATGTATTGCTCCTCTTATTAGGAGATAAGCTTCTTGATTGTCATTTTATCCCTTGAATTTATTTTTCCAGTGTTTATTCAGGTGATTGGCAAATTGTAATTGGATAGCAAATGTTAGGTCTCTATCTATCTGTCTATCTATCTATCTATCTATCTATCTATCTATCTATCTATCTATCTATCATCTATCTATCATCTATCTATTACATATTGCTACCCAGAAAAGTTAACCATTCCCCAGCTCCAACAAGATTATCCTATTATGGCCATTGTTATCCTAATTTTAAAGTTGAGGAAACTGAGACAGAGGTTAAATTATGTGTCTAGGGTCACACTACTGGGTTACACACAAACACTGTGTCTGAAGCTGTTTTTGAACTCAAATCTTCCTGATTCTAGCTTTATTGTACTATCAAGTGTCAGCTTTGTCTTATACCTTTTTGCTAATAGTTTTCACAATATATTGGACATTAGACTCTTAGATACATTTGAAGATAAGACTTTTTTTAATCAACACTTTCTCATCTTATCCTTGTCACTTTGATTTTGGTTGTCAAAAAGTTTTTATTTTGATATTTTATCTATTTTATCTCTTGTATTCACCTCTATTTTTTTGGTTACAAATTCTATCCCTAGTAAGAAAATGGATGCACTGGGAAATAGAGCTTATTTGGAAACAAACATATCAATAAAATTTACTTTGAACATTAAAAAATCTCTCCCAATCCATTACTGTGAAAAGTATCTGATCTTGTTCTCTCTACTTTCTAGAAAAATATATTTTGACAATATTCAAATCACATATCCATCATAAGATTGCTGTTATGACATATATTATGCTGTATAACTATGTTAAACAACCAGTATAAGATGTTGGTCTGAAACTAATTTTTGATCAAATTGATTTTAAATTTCCCCAGAAGTCCTTGTCAAATATGTTTTCTTTTTCTCCAAATAGTTTATGTCCTTGATCGTATCAGATTCCAGTGTATTGAATTTGATTGTTTCTAATGCTTGCTTTTTAGCAAAAAAAAAAATTCTTTATGATTGAAAGGTCATAACTTTTTCCCACCAAGAGGCCTAAGGTCTGAGTTTATACAGTCAAGATTCAGTCTAAATAAATTCAGACTATTTTTCCCTTAGCATAATGCCAGGTTTATGCTAGACACTTAATAAATGCTGATTTCCTTCTTGCCCTCCTGCTCCCCACATTAAATTCTCAGAGCTCTGGGAAAAGTCACTTAGAACCAAGATTTGGCTCATGTCTATGACTTCCCAAAGAGAATTAGAAAGTTATTCAATATACAGTGTAGATTAGGGTTAAGACAACTCCTCAATTCCACCTTACAAAAGAAATAGTCAGAATTAAGCAAGTTCATGAAATAAATCCCCTAACTTAGATTATTTGTGCACCTGGATCACTCTCCCTTTGATCTGAGAGTGGCATCTCAAATTCAACAAATGAACACAGATTAGCATTGTACTCTGTACTCTAGAAACTGTCTCTGATAAATCAAAAGAGTAAGGACAGAGGTGTGCTATAGCCAGGTCATTATGAATTGAAAGAAGAAGTTGTTGTATTTTCAATGTGAACAATTTTATCAGAGAAAGCAACAAAAATCAGGGGTTTATATAGTGTTTTATTGATTGTCGAGACTGAATAAAGTGATAGAGAAATTGTGAATAATGTAAATTAAACTTAAAAATGTGTCATGTGTATATTTTCTTTTAGAGAGATAACTGTTAAATACATACAGGCATACCTCAACAACGAATTTTCTGAACAGGACAAACCATGTTTAATACAGTGTCAGTTGATCTGTACATCCTTTCCTTATTCTATACTT
The DNA here is from genome assembly GCF_028372415.1 of Notamacropus eugenii. Lineage (NCBI taxonomy): Eukaryota > Metazoa > Chordata > Mammalia > Diprotodontia > Macropodidae > Notamacropus > Notamacropus eugenii. The sequence continues at coordinate 350,030,575 of NC_092874.1, read as the reverse complement.
TATACAATATCATCCATGCTTCAAAGTTTTTTAACCCTCTCTGTTTCTGAAGGATCTGTGTAACTCAGGAAAAAAAATCTACATTTCTTTCAATTAAAAGTTTTCCTTCTCAGAAAAAATCTGAAAAAGATATGGAATTTTTAGAAGGCACCTTTTGCTCTATCCACTTTGTTACAGTAAGCATCTTTCATCATAACTTTCTTTTTATAGTCATGGTGAACAGAAGTTTACTTGAGAAAAAGCAAAAGAAGGGTACCCTTTGGCTTACTTAATTATGACTTAAATTGTTGGATAAAAGTAAAAGATAATTTTCATCTGATCTCTATTGAAAGAGATGATAAGCCTTCATTAGAGGTCTTTAAAAAATCTGAAATTTGGTATTATCTACTAAACAGTATTCTTAGAGAAGGGAAATTTTTGGCTAGTGGGCCATAGAACAATGAATTTGTGAAAATACAGGCTGAACTTTATGTGAACTTAGATGTCAGCATAGGCTGCAACAATACAGAACCATTGACATTTTTAATAGAGGTCTGAAATTGCAAGATTCATGATTTAGGGATATCAGATACATAATGTTTATTGGAGAGTAGAGAGGGCTTTACGTATCCCTTTGCCCATAGTCACTGGAAATTGATTTTATCTGCTCTTTCAAATCTGTTTCAAAACTCTGAAAAGACCTCAGAAATAAGCTAAGCAGATCTAAATCAATGTTAATAATAGCAATATTATATTCAAGGTCTAATTAGCTTTTTGTGGTTTTAATCATATTTACTACAAATCTGCTGAAGTGAACTGACTTTTGAGTAGATGAGTAAGAAGAGGGAGCAAACATTTATTAAATAACTACTATGTGACAGACACTATGTTCAGCACTTTACAAATCTTATTTTATTTGATACTTCAACATCCGTGTGAAGGAGGTACTCTTCTTGTCCCATTTTCTATAACTGAAGAACCTGAGTCAGACAGAAGTTAAATGGCTTATCCAGAATCATATAATTAGTAAATGTCTGAGGCCTGATTTAAATATAAGTATATACTTATGAAGATTTTAGTTTAAAATTTCTTCCTATCTGCTATAGCTTAATGAAAATAGAAACACTTAGATGTCATGTTTCAAAGTTGCGTCTGATATCAGTAGACAGGTGCATTTTATTTCATACGTAACCTCTTGCCCCCAGTTTCTTACAAAGGTAGTAGAAATCAAAGCAGAATTCACTGCTTAATTCAGTTAGTCATCCTGAGTTCAAAGTAAGTTTAAAAGAAGCATATTTTGAGAATCATGTTGTAAGATGAAGAGATGCTCTGTCTCTGTCTCTGTCTCTGTCTCTCTCTCTCTCTCTCTCTCTCTCTCTCTCTCTCTCTCTGTGTGTGTGTGTATGTGTGTGTGTGGGAAAGACAGAGACAGAGACAGAGAGTGTTTTAGAGAAAAGTGGAGAAATGTAATATGACATCAAAAAGAACAAATGATATAGGTTTTTGTTCTATCAAACCATGGGACAATGACTTTTTAATGTCATGGTTTAGTAAAAGTCTTTCAATCCATATATGTACATGTATATGCATATATATATAATATATACATTATATATATATACACATATATATATGTGTTTCTAAGACAGACCAAAAACAAGATTTTACTTTAAAATAAAATAGATTAGTTATTTTTCTATGCTTGCTATGAATGACAATTCAATTTGATGATGTGCACCTTTTTTAATTAGCACATTGTTGTAACTTCACTATTGCTGCCACTGCAGTACTCTAGGTAAGCACTGTCGCATTACAGTGCACCTGAGGTATACCTCTTGAAGTAGTTCATAAATAAAACTCTGAGAAGTAAATCACTGAATATTCTTGGAGTTGATTTGGAGAGACTTTCATAGTCTTGACTATCCCTTAACATATAAGTACCAAGTACCATTCCGAGTAACATACCTCTCCCCTGTAAGGGATTAGCCATGATCAAAATAATACAGACTTCTTTTTAAAATTAATGCTTCAAAAACATATAGAAAATTAAAATATGAGAACCCAAGAGGCTGAATTAATTAAGCAAACTGCATGTTTGTAGTATAGAATTAGAAACAAACAAAAAAGGCAGGCATTAGCATTTTATTGAGAAGAAAATAAAGAGTGTGACAGTCTTATTATCAAATCTATACAAAACATGATGTATACTCTAAAGTAGTATTGAATATTAACAAAATACTCATTTCAGAAAAACTTGTTTATTTAAAAACAGAGTATTCTGATCTGTAATTCCTATTTTCCGATTTGATTTGCTAGTCTAAAATCAGCTTCATAGTAAAAGAGACAAGACAGCAATTATTGTACTTTGTACAACTTATATTGTCTTTCAAGTGGGAATTGGGGATTTAAAATCCAGTATGTCAGCACAAACAGCTAGGAAAGGGGAAATCATATCATGAATAACATTTGACTATCTGAAATTTAAAATGATTAACAATATTACCATTTCTGACGGGAGACACAGCCTACAAAACCACCTTACCAGATTTTACATCTGTGTGTGAACTGGTAATATGTTTCAAATGTCTGACACATATTTATATTCTTAGACTGTGATATCCAGAAAATAAAAAACAGGAGTGAAATAGATCTACATTCTTAAACCTATAGAAGATACAACATAAAAGCAACGTTAGATATAAATGCTAACATAATTACCCCACACATATCCAATCTCTTGAATTGTATCTAATCTCTTCTATTATTTCTACCCTCACAACACTTTATCTATGAATCATCTACCTACTTATCTACCTATCTATCTAATATATATATACATATATATATATATATATATATATATATATATATATATATAAACAGATAAAATAGATACACCACTGATATCTGTATAGATACAAATGGATGGTAACAGATATTGATGTGGATATCCTAGTTTTTCTCACAAAGCCACCACAATGATGACAAGCCCTCAAAACCTCACATTTGGACTGCTTGCTTCAATAAGACAGTAAGACAAGCTGTCTGAACAGCATTCTGGTTGGTTTTCCTGCCTCAAGTTTCTCCCCACTCTAACCTACTTTTCATTCAACTGACAAAGTGATCTTTCTAAAGTACAAGTCTCGCCACATTATTCCCCAACCCTTACTCCATGAACTCCAATGACTCCCACCAGAAGCCAATATAAAATACTGTTTGACTATCAAAAAGTCCTTCACAACCTGGTGACTTCTTCCTGTCCAGTCTTCTTATACTTTACTCTCCTCCACATACATAATGAGACTATTGTCCTTGCTGATTCTTGAACATGATCCTTCATTTCTCTGCTTCCTGCCTTTTCACTGGCTCCCTGCTCTCTCTTCTCATCATTATTTCCTTGCTTTCCTGCTTCCTTCAAGATTCAGCACAAATTCTATCCTAAATGGGAGGCATTTTCTAGTTGCCTCTCCATCACCACAATTCCTTGCAAACTTCTGAGATTACCTCCCATATAATCTATTACATATCTTCAATGGTGGATAGATAAAAAGTTCATATGTGAAATACAAACGTATAAGATTTATTTGCACATTATGGCCAAAAAGGAGTTTTATTCCATAATAGAACTTGCCTGAGTCCAGCAACATTACTAGTTTAAGTTTTTTTTTTCAATTGTCCTAGGATTTGATTTTGGTGAGTTTGTCCACAGCTTCATTTGATAGTGTGCAACACTGATGTGACATGCTTTCCAAAAGGTCTTTGTCAGAATAAACCTGCTGAACAGAGCAGAAACAAAAAAGTATGTTATACCTAAAACTTGTGCGAGAGGCATCAAAGTAAAAGCCTGTTCAACTCAATTTGCATAATATGCAGATGAAAATCTAATGAGCAAGGTATATTGACAGACTCTGCCTTGTTATCTGGCAATACTGTGCACAACAGCATGTGGTAACTAGACATAATCTCCTGTAATATTATTTTGCAATTTAAATGGTGTGTTTTTCTCCCTCTAAAATAGGGCACACATCAATATGTCACAGGCATTGATAAGTGACACTTTCCACAAAACAAACTACACCCAGTCACTCACTATAGTTAGGTAAGTTTGCCATAGGACACAGGACCGCCAGCTCTCTGCTGCTAACTGTGAATTGGAGGCCAAGAAAATTGCTCACTGCTCAGTGAAGTCTCATTTTCTATTCCAACCTCCAAGGCTACTTTTTCAACCCTGTTTGCCATTTTTTAATATATTTCAAGGAATGTTGTTGAGAACAAAATGGAAAGCCATCAATATTAATGATCTGAACCAGGAAGATAGCTTTTAGTGTGCAAATTAATTACCCTAATCACAGGGGTTTTTTGTATCCATTTTAATGAAATAACTATTTATTTCACTGTCTCATGCTTTTCTTTTGCAAATAAGGCTCATTTACATGATAAATACATGAAATTTAAAGGATGACTAAATTAAATTGAGCAAAAGAGATCTTTTTAAATACAATTTTCTTAGGAAAAACAGTTAGATTAATGGGTTGGATGGCAGACTGGCATCTGTGATTAAATCTTGTTAAATGTATGTCAAATAGAATTTAATGGACCTTAAGAAATGTCTATACAGTCAGTAATATTTGGGGGCTTGAACATGTTATCCTCTCTTATGTGTAATGTAGACTGTTGAAGACTGTGTGAAGTTATTTGATGCCTCTTACAGACAAACTTTCATAGGTCATTCTACTTTTCCCATCTTTCTCTACCCTTCTATATTCTTGATTTACCAATGTGACTGATATATTCGTTTTTTCAAAACCAATAACCAAAAAAGAATTTCACTATAAATGGTGACATCAAAGCGTTTAGGGATGCTTCATATTTAATCATCTAATTCAAATTGGTTTCAAACTGTTGGTTTCAGCAGTGATAAGAAAAAAGAAACTTCTTAGCTTAGAGAATTTTTAAAGTATTTTATAAGTTTTATCAATTTTTAACAACTTTATTTTTTGCAGAGAAGTTCTATAGACTGGAATTTCAACAGAGGGGAGATTCAAAACACATTGTAGTGCAAACTTTTGATAATGGTCTAGAAGAGTAGAATATCTTTCTGCATTTGCTTTTTCCCCAGTTGAGCCACTAGAGACATCTCCCACTCACTTTGATTTGAAATGATCAATTGCAGCTGTGGCAGCTAGGCAGGGTGCCCCTGGCACAATGAAAACAAGTCCGTCTTCCTATTCAGTAGGATTTACATTTCAATTGCTGCCACCATTATAATTATGACCCTTTTAGATGAATAATTTTCCAACGCCTCTAATATTTCAACAACATAAGTATTAATTTAGCCTGTTGAACAGAACACATGCTTCTCTCTGGCTCATTCTTTCCCCTTCTCTGCATCCTCTTTTCCCTGCTCCCTCAAACGAGGAGAAAGGTTTCTACCTAAAGCTGAAACACACACACACACACACACACATACACACACACACACACACACACACACCACTCTGATGTCATTGAGCATCATCAAATTCTTTCAGTCCTATTTCTTTTTCCAGAATTAGAAGAAAGGAAAGAAATGTGTCAATAAAAGACTCTTGTTTCAAGGTTCTCTGGGTAGTTCCCAAAGTATAATTTTCACACTTCTGGGGGGTAAACTTCATTCAAATCACGGAGTCTATTTTCAAAAGCTGACAAATGTGATTCATGTTTTTTTTAAACATGTCCCAAGTTTGGTGAGAAATATCATAAAGGTTGAGTCATCTTGAAATAGTCTTAACATACAGAAAAGAGAAATTTTGCACACAATATAATGAAACTATAGAGATGTGTTGTGTGTGTGAGAGTTTCTGTGTATATGTGTGTCACTGAAAACTCACTTTTTGCTTATTATCATTCAAACACAATCTTACATCAGCTAACATAACAGGGGGGAAAAGATATCACATTAAGCAAATCGAAGTCTGCTTCCTTATATTGCCTTACCATGATTTGTGGACCTAGATCTATTTCTAACTGCCTGATAAGTGCCTATTATGTAAGAGGCAAAAGGACACGTTGGAACTTTCTTTGTCCTCTTTCCAATTGTGTTGCTACAAGTATTCTCTTACACACTAATTGTCCTACATTACTCAGTACCATTCAAGCATCTTATATTGTGGAAAACAAAACCAGAAAAAAATACTTCCCCATCCACTGATAAAAAGAAGAACTACAGATAGGTGAAAATTTATGCTAATGCTAGTCAAATGTTACAAGGAGATCATTTTATTACTTTCCTTGTTAAAGCGCCATTAGAATAATTACCATGAGGTCTTGTTTTTACAACAAAAGCTTTATTTCTGTTGCACCAAAGCCATGGGATTCAGCACTGTTTGAAACTAACTTGGAGGATAAAACTGCTCATGAAATATGTATGACTGAGACACATGCTTCCAGGGGAACTTAGTGTATTATATATGACCATGTAGCAATTTTAGGGAAATGAGATTCATTTAAAGAGAAGTTTATCACTTGTGCCTCTAATGAGACAAAGGTTATAAGCCTTAAAAAATAAAGTGATAGTCTATATTATTCCTTTTCTTTCTCTGTTTCAAAAGATACAGCCTTTATTGATATTCCTTTTCCTAATACCCATGATCTCTGCTTATGCAGCATTAGAGAGTGCTTGTCATCTTTATTTAAATGCCAAAAAGAAAATTACACTGAATGTGTCTCTAATGTTATATTCACATATCTGGGAAATATCTGGCAGAAAGTAGAAATATATCAATTCAGGCTAGTCTTTTTAGGTACTCTCATTTAAAAATGTGTTTTTCTCTGCCTCTGTGCTCTCTGTCTCTCTCTCTCTGTCTCTCTGTCTCTGTCTCTCTCTGTCTCTCTCTGTCTCTCTCTCTCTCTCTCTCTCTCTGTCTCTCTCTCTCTCTCTCTCTCTCTCTCTCTCTCTCTCTGTCTCTCTGTCTCTCTCTCACTTTCTCTCTCTCTCTCACACACACACACACATGCACACACACACACACACACACACACACACATACACCTCTTCAATCAGGAATTAATCTTGAATCCAAGAAGATATCAACAATAATTTACTCGTTCTGGAATCTGTTAATCCAAATATATGCCCTTAAGCCACATCAGGTCTAGAGATTTTGTTTGGTTTCATTTCACTGAGCAACCTCCCTGCCCTGATATTTCTTACATCCAAATTGTAAGTTTCTTTTTTATAGTTTTACTTCCTCTTCCTTCCAGCCCCACTACCTATATAATCTTTCCTTTCTTCATTTCCACAACTTTTCTATTTTCTCATTCTTCCCTTGTCTATCTGATCAGAGATGTTCAGTTATCTTTATTGTATCATCACCTCATCATCTGGGAGATGATTATTTCATTTGTAAGAGCTCTCAAGGTTTTGTCCTGACCTGTCTTTTTTCTCACTTTGTGCATCTCTCAACTGTCATCTCTACAAGATAACTTTGAAGTCTGAAAATCTAATTATAAAGTTCTATCAAAATTTTATCCTTAAAATCATCAGTTATTGAATATCTTCATTTGGATATCCTTTGGATATCTTATGTTAACTTGAACTTTTTGTTATCCCTTACTTCCACATCTAAATTTTCCAAAATCAGCAGATTCTACCTCTGTAATTGGAGTGATAAGCAAAGCTTCTAATGATTTTTTTCTTTCTTCTGTGTGTTGGAGTAATATAACACGTACACAAAAGATATCCGGAATTCTTCTCTGATCCTTCCTGTTGATAATGCTTTAAAAATCCTCAAAATATCTTCTACTTATGATAATGCACATATCATAAAGCATTTCTTTACCCCCATCATTTATCTCTTTGAGAAAAAGGATGATATTGATCTTTATCTCTGTAACCCATATAGAAATGGCCATAGTGCAAGGGATAGCATACTGAACTTGAAATTAGAAATACTGCATTTAAGTAATACTTTTAACATTTATTAGCTATGTCATGGTTTTATTTTGTATATATTCATACTTTTAGTGCATATGTTATTTATAGTTGTTTTTTCTCAATAACATAAATGAAAAAATGTTTAGCAATCATTTTTTTAAAATTTTGAATTCCATATTCTGTTCCCTTACTTCCCTCCTCCTTCCTTGAGAAGGAAATTTGATATAGATATACATTTCCATATTAGCCATATTGCAAAAAAACTCCACTATAAGTCAAAATATGAATAATAAAGTAAAAATGTGTCCTTCAATCTGCATTCAGGCTCCATCAGGTGCTTCCCCCTCTGGAGGTGGATAGCATTTTTCATTGTAAGTTGTTCAGATCGTTGTATTGCTGAGAATAGCTAGGTGACTCATAGTGGATCATCATTATATACTGCTGTTATTACGTACAATGTTTTCCTGGTTTTGCTCATTTCACATTAAATCATTTGAATTAAGTCTTACCATTTTTTTTTCTGAAAGCATCTTGCTTGTCATTTATTTTAGCACAATGTCATCCTAATGATTTTTGTAGGTTTGTTTTATGTGCTACGACTTTGCTATTGTCAATTATTTCTACAAGTTCTATTGTAGATTCTCAAAGTATTTCATCATATCTTCTGCAAAGAATGATGCTTATTTTCACTCTATTCTAAATCAATTAGTTTTCTTTTTCTTATTGCTATAGCTAGCATTCCTAGCACAATATTGAATAATAGTGGTGATAAAGGGCATCCTTGCTTCATCCTTGATCTTATTGCGAGAAAGTAATCAGCATTAGAGATAATAAATCCTGGTAGTTTTAGGCAAATACTCCTTACTATTTTTCTAGAAGTTTCATTTATTCGTATACTTTCTAGTGTTTTAATAGGAACACAAAACTTTATTGCATCTATTGAGACAATTGCATGATTTTGTTGGTTTTATTAGTGATATACTAAATTATGCTGAAAGTCTTCCTAATATTGGATAAGTCTTGCATTCCTGATATAAATCCAAGCTGGTCATAGTATATAGTATTTGTGACAATTATATATCATTATGTGTAAGCATATATATGTATGCATATACATATATATTCAAGTAGTATTGATTTTTAGTACCAGTATTCATTAGGCAAACTGATTTACAGTTTTCTTTCTCTATTTTTGCTTTCTTGGTTTGGGAATCAGAACCGTATTTCTATCATAAGAGTAATTTAGTAGAATTCCTTCTTTACTTATTTTTCCAAATACTTTATTCAGTATGGATTTAATTACTTTTTTCTTTTATTTGGCATGGAAAAATAACTTTTAATATTTGTCCTTGAAACTCTGAGTTCCAAATTCTCTACCTTCCTCCCACCCAACCTCTTTCTCAATGAGAAAACAAGCAATTCAATATAGGTTTTATACATATATATATATATATATATATATATATATATATATATATATATATATATATATATATATATATATATATATATATATATATATATAGCTATACAAAATATTTCCATAGCAGTCATGGTGTAAAAGAAAACATAGAAAAAATACCTCAAGAAAAATAAATTTATAAAAAGCATACTTCAATCTGTATTGAGACATCAATCCTTCAGGATTGCCTTGGATCATTGTTTTGTTGAATGTAGCCAAGTCGTTCACAGATGATCGTCTTGCAATTGTGTTGATACTTTGTGCAGTTCACTTTGCATCAGCTCATGTAAGTCTTTCAAGCTTTTTCTGACTACTCATCATTTCTTATTGCACAATAATATTTCCACCATATTCAAATACTACAATTGGTTCAGCCATACCTCAATTGATAGTTATTCCCTCAATTTCCAAATCTTTGCCACCTGAAAAGAACTACAATAAATATTTTTATGCATAATTCCTTTTCCTTTTTGTTTTGTAGTTATTTTGGGATACAGATCTAGTAGCAGCATCACTGAGTCAAAGGGTATGTAGGGCTTTAGAGCCCTTTCGGCATAGTTCCAAATTGCTCTATGAAGTGGTTGAATCAGTTAAAAAGTCCAACAGTGAATTAATGTCTCATTTTCACCACATTCCCTACAATATTTATCATTTGCCCTTTCCATTCTATTAGCCAGTCTAACAGTTATGAGGTACTAAGTTAGAATTGTTTTAATTTGCATTTCTCCAATCAATAGTTTCACTTTGCTTGTCAATTTGGCCAATCAGAGTGGATATAAATTGTCTTTCTGTAATCATTAGTAATTTGGAGCAGCTTTTCTTATAGCTATTTGTAACTTGAATTTTTTTTCCTCAGAAAATTTTATTTTCATATCATTTGAAGGTTAATAACTTGAGACATGACTCTTGCTTGCATAAATTTAATCAACTCCCTTTATATTTTAGAAATAAAACTTTAGTGGAAGGACTTGCCACAATTCTACCCCATTTATGTGCTTTCCTTCTAATTTCAGCTACATTGATTTTGTTTATGCGAAACAATGAAAAATTGATATAATAAATATTGTCCACTTTGTCTTCTGCAATCTTATCTATCTTTCATTTGGTTATGAATTCCTCCTGTAGCCATGGATCTCAATGGTGTTTTATTCCATGTAGGCTCATTTGTTTATGATGTCAATATTACATCTAAATTATGTGCCCATGTGTAACTTATGATATTATACATGGAGCTTCTCCTAGATTGCTTCCAGATTTTCCCAATAGTTTTTTTAATAGTCTTTATCTGAACAGCTGATTTCTTTGAGGTTGTGAAACATACCAATATTTGTGGAACACATACAGAAGAGTCTTTTGTGAGAAAATGTCTATGTCAAATGCTTCCTTCAGTGAAAGAGAGAAAAGGAAGATTTTAAAAATAAGATCTTCTGATAAACAGATGATGGTCTCAAGGTTCAGATTGAGGTATGTACTATTGAATACAGACATTTTGGGAGTTGATTAGGCTTAACTGCATAGGCATTGAAAGAGTTTTGTTATTCTTTCTTTTCCAGTGGGGAATGGGAAGTGAAAAGGAGAGTTCTGTTACTAGAAAACCAACACATTTTAAATAATTAAACTCTTGTCATCTAGGATTTAGGAATTAAGTTATTTCCCCCTGCATTAATCTGTAATACACTTTTGTATAATTTGAAGGAGAGTACATAACTAAAAAAGATGGTATGGAGTCCTATAAAAATATTTTGCTATACTATGGCATTGATATATAATAAAAGCAATTATTTCTCCAATCTATTCATTTTTTCGATTTAATATTTTATTTTTCCCCAGTCATATGTAAAAACTATTTTTGACATACATTTTTAAAACTTTGAGTTCCAAATTCTCTCCCTTCTTCACTTCTCATCCTCCCTCATTGAGAAGGCAAGCAATTTGATACAGGTTATACATATGTAGTCATGCAAAACATATCCATAATAGTCATGCTGTGAAAGAAAACAAAGACCAAAAAAAACTTCAAGAAAAATAAAGTGATAGCCCTTCACAGCAAAGCAAAGACCAAAAATATTCCCAAAGGACTCCTGATGCAAAATGTCATCCACATCTAGAGAAAGATCTGTGGAATCAGAATAGAAGATAACAGACTATTTTGTGTTAGGTTTTGTTTTGGTTTGGTTTTTCTCATGGTTTCTCCCACTCGTTTTAATTCTTCTATGCAACATGACTAATGTGAAAATGTATTTAAGAAGAATGTATGTGTAGAACCCATACAAAACTTCACGCTGCCTCAGGGAGAGAGGGGGGAGGGAGGGAGAGAAAATTTAAACTTATGGAAGTGATTATAGAAAACTGAAAACAAACAAATCAACCAGACAAAAAAGTGAAAAAACGTAGGTTTCCTTCCGTATTCAGAAACCATCAGTTCTTTCTCTGGTGATGAATAGCCCTTTTCATCATAAGTACTTCAGAGCTGTCTTGGATGATTGCATTGCTGAGTATAGTTAAGTCATTCACAGCTGATCATCTTACATGCTTACTTGCTGTTACTTTGTACACAAGACATTACATTTTGAATCAGCCCAAGAAAGTCTTTCCAGGTTGTTTTTTTTTTTTTTAATTTAGTTAATTCATTTGTTTCCAGTTTCACCAATCACTTTTCATCAATCATTTTCTCTCCCTCTCTCTCTCTTTCCTCCCTCTTTCTTCCCATCCCAGGCAGCACAGAATCTCACATGAGTTCCACACATACATTTTTTTTAAAAAAATTTATTTACTTTTAGATTTTGAAATTCACATCCACAAAATTTTGAATTCCAATTTTTCTCCCCATCTCTCTCCTCCACCCACCCCAAAATATCTTGCATTCTGATTACACCTTCCCTCAACGTACTCTCTCTTCTACCACACGCCACCCTTCCCTTATCCCCATCTTCTCTCTTTTCCTATAGGGCAAGATAAATTTCTATACCCCATTACCTGTATTTCTTTTTTCCCAGTTATATGCAGCAATAGTTCTCAACATTCATTTCTAATATTTTGAATTCCAACTTCTCTCCCTCTATCCCTCCCCACCTATCCTCACTGAGAAGCCAAGCAATTCAGTACAGGCTGTATGTGTGTCAGTTTGCAAAAACTTCCATAGTAGTCACGTGGTGTAAGACTATCTATATTTCCCTCCATCCTACTCTGTCCCCCATTTATTCTAGTGTCTCATTTGACTTTGTCCCTTCCCAAAGGTGTTTACTTCTAGTTACTCCCTTCTCCCATTTGCCAACCCTTCTATCATCCCCTTCACTCCACTTGTCCCCTTCTCCCCTACTTTCCTGTAGTGTAAGATATATTTTTGCCAAGCCTAGAGGCCTGTATTGGGCTACCCGAGTCTTTCCTACCTGTCCCAGGTCTTCGGCTGGCCACGCCGGATGCACATATGAGAGAAAGGACGTTCCAGAGTAGAACAGGGGTTGAGCTTTATTCCAGGGAATCAGTTACAAGTGCAGGGATGGGTCTTCCTTAGGAGGAAGAGGGGGAGATTTCCTAAGGAGGCTAAGCTTAAGGGATTGGAAGTAGAAGTACAAGCGGGGAGAGAGGGGGAGGGGAGAGAGGAAAGAAAAGAAGCGGAGCCCTACTTTTCTCTTTGGCTCCACACGTGCTAAGAGAGCTTTTAGGCTTCCTCAATCCTACTTAACCTTTAGCCACACAGTTTGCATCTCAATACCGTGCTGTTAGGTAACTAGGTGTGCTCCAATCCGGGACGACCTCGAGGGCAGGGAGACTCCACCCATCAGGTATCTCCAGGGGAGAGGCGGAAATACCCGAGCTAGCCGAGCTAGCTCAGTCTGACCTTCTCGAACCCCCGCTGTTCATGGAGGGCCTCGTAAGACTCTAAGATTTAGAAGTCCCACTTTTACCTGCCCGAGACTGTCCACACGGAATTGAGCTTCCAGTCCCAACATATTTTCATATCAAATTTAGTGAGCATGCTATTCCCTCCTTAAGTCATATGTGAAGAGAGTAAACTTCACTTTTCCCCTCTCAACTCCTCCCTGTTATCCTCCATTGAAAATGATTATTCTTATCTCTTTTATGAGCGGTAATTTGCCCCATTTCATTTCTCCCTTTCTCCTCCCAATATGTTCCTCTCTCATCCCTGAGTTTTATTCTTTATAGATATCATCCCTTCTGATTCAACTCAACCTGTGCTCTCTGTCTATATGTGTGTGTGTCTGTGTGTGTTTCTCTGTATGTGTATAATCCCTCCACCTATACAAATACTGAGAAAAGTTTCAAGAGTTACAAATATTATCTTTCCCCATAGGAAGGCAAGCAGTTCAGTATTAGAAAATCCCTTGACTTCTCTTTTCTGTTTACCCTTTCATGCTTCTCTTGATTCTTGGGCTTGAAAGTCAAATTTTCTATTTACTTCTGGTCTTTTCATCAAGAATGCTTGAAAGTCCTCTGTATCATTGAATGAACATTTATTCCCCTGAAGTATTATACTCAGTTTTCCTGGGTAGGTGATTTTTGGTTTTAATCCCAGTTCCTTTGACTTCTGGAATATCCTATTCCAAGTCCTTCAGTCCCTTAATATAGAAGCTGCCAGATCATGTGTTATCTTGACTGTATTTCCACAGTACTTGAACTGTTTCTTTCTAGCAGCTTGCAATATTTTCTCCTTGACATGGGAACTCTGAAATTTGGCCACAGTATTCTTAGGAGTTTCTCTTTTAGGGTCTCTTTCAGGAGGTGATCAGTAGATTCTTTCAATATTTATGTTGCCCTCTGGTTCTAGAATATCTGATAATTTAAGTTTCCCTTGATAATTTAAGAAAGATAATGTGTAGGATCTTTTTTGATCATGGCTTTCAAGTGGTCCCATAATTTTTTAATTGTCTCTCCTTGATCTATTTTTCAGGTCACTTGGTTTTCCAATGAGATGTTTCATGTTATCTTTTATTTTTCCAACCTTTTGCTTGTGTTTTGTAACTTCCTGGTTTATCTCATAGTCATTAGCTTCCCTGAACTCCACTCTCTTTTAAAGAATCATTTTGTTCAGTGAACTTTTGAACTTTCTTTTCCACTTGGCTAATTCTGCTTTTTAAAGCATCTTTCTCCTCATTGGCTTTTTGGACCTCTTTTTCCAATTGAGTTAGCCTATTTTTAAAGATGTTACTTTCCTCAGCATTCTTCGGTTCTCTTTTAGCCAGCAGCTGACTTGCTTTTCAAGCTCTTCTATGACTTGTGCCCATTTCATATTCATTTTGGAGGTACTAGAGGCAGAAGCCTTGACTCCCTCTGACAGTATGCCTTGTTCTTCCTCATCTGAAAGGATGGAAGTAGACACCTGTTCACCAAGAAAGTAACCTTCTATGGTCTTATTTTTTCTCTTTTTTTGGACACTTTCCCAGCTAGTTACTTGACTTCTGAATCCTTTGTCAAGAAGAGGGTCCTAGTGCTCCTCTTCCCCCCAGTACTGTGCACAGGGCTGAGATTCATATCAGCTGCTTAATTTCCCCAGGCGTTTTGTGTGGGGGCAGGGCTGCTACTGAGGGCTGAGGTTCAGATCAACTGCTCAATTCCCCCAGAGGCTTTTAACTGAGCTGCACGGACAATAGACCCAGTCTGATTCTGCAGCCACCATAGCCACTCGCTTTCTGCTGCTGCTACTGCTACTGCTTCTGTCACAGCCTGGGGCCAGTGCTGGGGGGACCCTCTTCCCCTCTTGCCCAACTGGGAAAGCCCTCCTACACTGACCTTTGGAACTTTCTTTGTCCCTTGTGCTTTGAAGGATCAGGGACCTTCCTTGCTAGGAATTCTGCCTGGGGTCCCGTTCTGGTCCTGTTCCTCCCAGTGTCACGTGGTCAGGTTTAGGCTCTGCTCTGCTCAGCATCCTATAAGATAGACCTTTCCTGTGGGCCTTCCAGGTTACCTTTGGCTGGAAATCTCTTTCACTCTGTTGTTCTGTGGCTTCTGCTGCTCTAGAATTTGTTGAGAGTCATTTTTTACAGATATTTTGTGGGCTGTGGGGGAAGTGCTTGACTATATGTAGCTTTCTACTCTGCCATCTTGGCTCCACCCTCCACTCTATTTATTATAAACTATTGATGTGCTTGCTTCAGTGGTCTAGAACTTTCCAACAGGAGAATAATATCATTTCTAATTCACCCTAATGTATCTTGTTTCATTGTTGTACTAAAGCAAGAGTACCACTCCCTCTGCTGCCTTCCAAGACAGCTTTTTGTAAGTGTTTTCATGAGATGGATTGGAGGTTGAGCTTCTACAGGATTATTATTTCTGTTATTGGTGCTGGTGGTCTTTTATGTTTCTCTGTCAGATAGTTAAAATATGTCAGTTAATGTATTTATCTAAATCACTCTGCAGTGTACCAAGCATATCCAACAAGTACACACTCAATTAATATTTTTTATCATGATTAGCAGCTGAATATTGAAAACTGGTAGGGTGAAGTTTGACTTTCTTTAGAACACAGATTTTTTAAAATTTTATTTATTTCATTTTCCCTAGTTATATGTGAAAACAATTTTAACATACATTTTGCAAAACTCTGAGATCTAAATTCTCCCTCTTCCTCTCTATCCAGACACCCCCCATTGAAAAGATGAGCAATATGATAAAGTTTATACATGTGTAGCTATGCAAAACATTTCCATAATAGTCATGTTGTGAAAGAAAATATACACAAAATAACTCCAGAAAAATAAAGTAAAAAAAAAAAAAAGTATTCTTCAAGTTTGCCAGGCCTAGAGGCCTGAGGGCTACCCGAGTCTTACCTTACCTATCGCAGGTCTTCGGCTGGCCAAACCAGATAAACGTATGAGAGAAGAGACTTTCCAGAGTCGAACAAGGGTTAGGCTTTATTCAGGGTCCTGGTTACATGTGCAGGGGGAACTCTTCCTTAGGAGAGAGAGAGAAATCTCCCAAGGAGGCAAAGATCTTACAGTAAGAGAATGAAAGAAGAAGTGGAAGTGGGGAGAGAGGGGAGAGGGAAGAGCGAAGAGAGGAAAAGGGGCCTTCTGTCCTGTAAGGGCCCCTCAGCGCTAAGAACGCCTTCAGGCTTTCCTGACCCTAATTAAGCTCTCCTGCCGTGTAGTTTGCACCTGAATACCCTGCCTGTTAGATAACAATAGGTGTGCCCAGATCCGGCCCAGTGTCGAGGGTGGGGATGCCTCTCCCATCACGTTCTCACGGGAAGAGGCGGAAATACACGAGATAGCTCGGTCCACCTCGATTCCCAGCCGTTTCCTGGGGAGCCTCATGAGAACTCTAAGATTTAGAAGTTCCCACCTTTACCCGCCCGAGACTGTCCACATGGAATTGAGCTTCCACCCCCAACACAAGTTGTATTGAAATAGGAACAATTCTTTCTCTTGGAATACCATTTTCATCGTTCATAGTTGTTTTGGATCACTTTATTCCTGAGAATGGGTAAGTCATTCACAGATGATCAATTTGCAGTATCATTGGTACTTTGTACACAGTACATTTCACTTTGCATCAGTTCAGTTAAATCTTTCCAGGTTGTTCTGAGAGGATCTAATTCATTATTTCATATACAACAATATAACTCCATCACAACTAAATAACACAATTTATTCAGTCATTTCTCAATTTATAGGCATCTCCTCAATTTCTAATTCTTTGGCTCCAGAAAAAAAGCTCGTATAAATACTATAGTATATATAGGTTCTTTTCCTATTTGTTTTTTTTAATCTTTTTTGGGATACAGACCAATAAATGATATTGGTAGGTCATCTTTAGTTATAATTCCAAATTGCTTTATAGAATGGTTGAATCAGTTCACAATACAATCAATAAGGCTTTAATGTCTCATTTTCCCCACATCCCCTCCAAACTTTGATTTTTACCTTTTCTATATTTTAGCCAAAGTATAAAGTAGTAACTCAGAGTTGTTTTCATTTGTATTTCTCCAATCAATTGTGAGTTAGAGTATTTTTTCATATGACTCTAGATACCACAACTTGTTCAGCCATTCCCCAGCTGATGGGCATCCCTTTGATTTCCAGTTCTTGGCCACCACACAGAGACCTACTATAAATATTTTTGCACATGTGGGACCCTTTCCTATTTTTATGATGTCTTTCGGATACAGTCCTAGAAGTGATTTTGCTTTGTGAAAGGGTATGCACATTTATGTAACCCTTTGGGCATAGTTCCAAATTGCTCTCCAGAATGGTTGGATCTGCTCACATCTCCACCAACAATGAGTCCTTCTTTTTTTTTTTTTTATTTGTCCTTTTGTCTCTTTATTGCTCAGATTTTCTCCTGACATGGTAGGCATTTACAGGATGATTATTATTTGACCGATGGAAAGTAGGATGTTAACTCCAATCTTAAATGAACTAATACTTTCACATCTCAACATTTTTTTTTTCAATAATTGGTGACATGAGGAGGAGCCTAATTTAATTAGTGAAATCTACTTTAAGTATCGGAATCACCAAAGATGAAGTTATTATCAAATAACATTGCCCAATCAGTAGCAAGCCTATCTGAAATGCATCATATTCTGGGTATAAATCCCTCTGTGCATTCTGTCTCTATGTATGTGTGTGTGTGTGCATGTGTGTGTGTGTGTAATCCCACCCAGTACCCAGATACTGAAATGTTTCAAGAGTTACAAATATTGTCTTTCCATGTAGGAATGTAAACAGTTCAACTTTAGTAAGTCCCTTATGACTTCTCTTTGCTGTTCACCTTTTCATGGTTCTCTTCATTCTTGTGTTTGAAAGTCAAATTTTCTTTTCAGCTCTGGTCTTTTCATCAAGAATGCTTGAAAATCCTCTATTTCATTGAAAGACCAATTTTTCCCCTGAAGTATTATACTCAGTTTTGCTGGGTAGGTGATTCTTGGTTTTAGTCCTATTTCCTTTGACTTCTGGAATGTCCTATTCCATGCCCTTCGATCCCTTAATGTAGAGGCTGCTAGATCTTGTGTTATCCTGATTGTATTTCCACAACACTTGAATTGTTTCTTTCTAGCTGCTTGCAATATTTTCTCCTTGACCTGGGAACTCTGGAATTTGGCCACAATGTTCCTAGGAGTTTCTCTTTTTGGATCTCTTTCAGGCGGTGTTCTGTGGATTCCTTGAATATTTATTTTGCCCTCTGGTTCTAGAATCTCAGGGCAGTTTTCCTTGATAATTTCATGAAAGATGATGTCTAGGCTCTTTTTTGATCATGGCTCTCAGGTAGTCCCATAATTTTTAAATTGTCTCTCCTGGATCTATTTTCCCTGTCAGTTGTTTTTCCAATGAGACATTTCACATTATCTTCCATTTTTCCATTCTTCTGGCTTTGTTCTGTGATTTCTTGCTTTCTCATAAAGTCCTTAGCCTCCATCTGTGCCATTCTAGTTTTGAAAGAACTATTTTCTTCAGTGAGCTTTTGAATCTCCTTTTCCATTTGGCTAATTCTGCTTTTGAAAGCATTCTTCTCCTCATTGGCTTTTTGAACCTCTTTTGCCAATTGAGTTAGGCTAGTTTTCAAGGTGTTATTTTCTTCAACATTTTTTTGGGTCTCCTTTAGCAGGGAGCTGATCTGCTGTTCATGCTTTGACTTCATGTCTCTCATTTCTCTTCCCAGCTTTTCCTCCACCTCTCTAACTTGATTTTCAAAATTCTTTTTGAGCTCTTCCATGGCCTGAGCCCATTGGGTGGGCTGGGACACAGAAGCCTTTATTTCTGTGTCTGCCTGATGGTAAGCATTGTTCTTCCTCATCAGAAAGGAAGGGAGGAAATGCCTGTTCACCAAGAAAGTACCCTTCTATAGTCTTATTTCTTTTCCCTTTTCTGGGCATTTTCCCAGCCAGTGACTTGACCTCTGAATATTCTCCTCACACCCACCTCACCTCCTGATCCTCCCAGCCAGCATTTGGGGGTCTGAGATTCAAATGCTGCTTCCAGCCTCAGGGCTTTGGGTGGGGGCAGGGCTGCTATTCAGTGTGAGATTAAGTTCAGGTGCTGAGGTTGGGGCAGGGCCGCCTCTCAGGCTCAGTTCCCTCAGGGAGTTTATGCACAGACCTTCAACAATGGATCCAGGCTCCTGCCTGCTTGGGGAGCCCCAGTCTGCCGCCGCCCCTCAGCTTCTACCTCCCGGGGGGGGGCTGAGTTATGGGAGCACCCCACTCCCCTCTCGACCCGCCAAAGAGACTGTCTCACTGACCCCCGTCACCTGTGGGTGGATGGACTTGTGCGGCCACTGGAGATCCCGTCCCTGAAGCCTGCTCGGATCTGTACCTCTCGGTGCCGCTGCCATGGCAGGTCTGGGCTGGGCTCCACGTCTGCAGCGCGACGGACCTTTTGCGAGAGGTTTGTAGGTCTTTCCAGAACAGAAATCTCCCTCGCTCCAATGTTCTGTGGCCTCTGGGTGCAGAATTCACCGTGAGTTACTTCTTTGTAGTTATTCTATGGGTTGTGGGTTCGGAGCTATGTGTATGTGCATCTTTTTACTCTGCCATCCTGGCTCCACCCCCGAGTACTTCTTTTAAAGAAGTTATTTTCTTCAGCATTTTTTGTCTCCTTTATGAAGCTGTTGACTCATTTTTTGAGATTTTCTTGCGTCATTCTCGTATCTCTTCCCAATTTTCCCTCTACCTCTGTTATGTGAACTGCAAAATCCTTTTTGAGTTCTTCTATGGGCTGAGATTAATTAATATTTTTCTTCGAGGTTTTGAAAGTATGAGCTTTGACTTCATTGTTTCCTAAGTATGTGTTTTGATTTCCCTTGTGTCCACAGTAACTTTCTATGGTCAGTTTTTTTTATCTGATTTTTTTTCGTTCATATTCTAAGCCTGCTACCAGAATATTAATTCTGTAAAATTAGGTATTCTGCTTCCTTGTTTGAGGGTACAATGTCCCAAGCTTTGGTGATTTTTTTGTAGCTGTACTCAGAGATACTTCTGGTGACCTGTGAGTTTTCAGTTCTTCCAAGGTGACATGATCTAAGGAGAGGTGTTTACTGCTCTCGTTGTCTGTGCTCTGGTCTGTGATTGACCACAAGTACTCCCGTTGCCCTGAAACTGTGAGAAGGCTCCCCCCTTCGTTGTGGCCACAAACTCTGCTATTCTAGTGTTCCTCTTAGTCCTTAGACTTCCACTGTGGATTTTGACCCTGACCTGACTATAGGCAAAGCAGCAGAGACCTTCCTCGGTGACAGAAAAGACTTCTGTAACCTTTTTTTGACAAGTTGTTTGACCCCCTTATCATCTGTGTGCTGAGAACTCTGAAAGTAACCACTGTCACTACTACTGCTGATTCAGTCATTCATAAGGCTTGCTCCTGGTTTACTGTGCATGTGCCTATACTGGACTGAGCTCTACTCTCACCCAGGTGTGATAGACCTTTCCTGCTTACCTTCTAACTGGCCTTTTGCATCTCTGGGCTAAGAGTTCTGGAAATTGCCACTACTGCCACTGATTCAATTGTCCCAGGACTGCTCCAGGTTTGATGGGGGATGATCTGTGTTGGTGCAACCTTGTTGGAGTGTACTCCTCTTTCACCCTGATCTAGCACATCTTTCCCACCAACCTTCCAAGTTGTCTTGGGAAGGAAACTTGTTTCACTCCATCTTTTTATGAGTTATGTTGCTGTATAATTTGGTTAGAGTCATTGTTAAAGGTATTTGGATGGGTTTGGGAAAGATCTCAGGTAAGTTTCTGCCTTTACTGTTTTGGCTCTGCCTCCCAAAAGTATGATTCAGGTTCCATCTTGAGCTTCATGATATTCTTTGCTTGAAGCAGGCAAATCATATGCTCCTCTGTAGTTTGCAAAACCAAGCTTGAGAAATCAAACCACAGATTGAGTTTTAACCATCTAGTTTCCTATGTTCTACATGAGATGACTTTTATGTTATCTTCCTAATTGTGTAAAATTGCATTGAACCATTCCTTTGAATTACTTGTGTAACTGAATATACTATAAAAGGAGTTAGAGTATGTTTATGGGGATTTACATTGGTATAGTGATAATTATCTAATGTGCCCCTCATTTTGTGTAAATAAACTGCAGTTTTTTTTTTCTTTCTATTTGTCTCCTAGGCTGGTTACCGGCAATATCATAAGAGCCCTAAGAGAGTTAAGACAATAATTATGATGAGCACAAAAGGACTACAGGCTCAGACCCTCTCACATCCTCAACTCCGGTAACTTTCTTGTATTCAAGAGGTGAATTCACCTATTTGGAAAATCTAGAGGGCAGAGTGAGGGAGGACAGATAAAGTTCAGCAGCTTTTTGCTCTAAATTTAGAGATTAGTGATTTGTATATTTTTATTCTATGCTGTCTGGTAATCTGATTACCATTTATAGTTATTACATTGTCTTTAGCACCATTCCCGTCTAAATTCTTGGTGGTGGTATAAATCTGACATAAATCTGGGTTCATCACCAAATTATGATGAATCTTCTGGGGGGATATAAGCATGACATAAATCTCAAGTGGTAAGTAATCCATTTTTATTCTAAATATGTAAATCTTACATGAATATCAGTCCATCTCTGATGATCAGTGGTCATTATGGGACCTAATTGGAGATAAATTCCAGGAAGAGCTGGCAAACATCTGAACTCCTTTAGCTCTGTCAATCTGAATTGCTAACCTAAGATTTTTACACTGAACAGCTGACTTTTTTTACTATGTCCTCATCACCCAAAGGAAGAAAAGTTCAAGCTTTAAAAAGACACAATTTATTATCTTGGTTTCTAATTCAGGCAAGGATGGTACAGCAAAAAATAAAGATTAACAGTTTAATTGTTTTAGTGTATGGGAGGAAGGTGATTTTACCAAACAGAAAATGTTTAGTCTTAAAAAGAACTGAAATGAGTTTGAAAATTTTATCTCCAGTGATTATGAAAGCTGAAGAAAATAATAATAAGCTAGGCTTCATTGCAGTCTAAAATTTTAAAGTTTCATATCTAAAATATAAAGTCTCATCTAATGCAACCATTTATTTTTTTTCTCCAGCTTGGAAGATAAAAGGCATGTTTAAATTTGGAAGCAATTTCTTTAGAAATGGGCAAAATTTAAATTTAGGTGAATGTTTTACTTTACCACTGTTGACTCCTGTGAATGATTAAATACAGTGTAATTGCCCAGGCAAATTAGAAGCAAAGTTACATAAAATAATTTTAAATAAATTATGCATTTGTAATCTATTAAGAAAAAAATTGGAAATGGTTGATATGGAAAATAAGATGCTATCTACAAACCTTAAGTTTTTCGTTTTGATAGGGGAGAAAAGGAAAATTTGCCACTGCGTGGTATTGTATAAGAAATTTGTGCTAATTTGCAAAGGAAAGATGCAATTGATTGAAAAAAACCAGTTCTTTAGATAGATTGCTAGTTAAATGACATTCTGGATTATTTTATATAAAGCTCATTTGGAAGACACTTTAAAGTCAGAGTTTAAATTTCCCTGATTATAAGAATATAGAACTGCTGATTTTTTAATGAAAAAAACTGGCAGATAAATAAATAAATATATACATGTATAAATGTGTGTATATATATACACATACATGCATGCATATATACATACATATATACATACATATGTGTGTACATATATTATAATCCAGAATGTCATTTGACTGGATTTTTTTATTTTTATATTTTAAATAAAACTATCCTAAGCAATTGTGTATATTTTAGTTTACATGAATAATAATGACAAATAATGCTTGGAAAAAGAAAAAAAGACAATTATTGGGCATGCAGCTTAAAAGAGCAGAAAAAGAACAATTTAAAATCCTCAATTAACTATCAAGTTAGAAATACATAAAGTCAAAGGAGAGTATAATAAAAATAAAAGTATGAATTTATAATTAAAATTAGGAGCTGATTTTAGGAAAACACCAATAAAACAGAAAACAATTAGTTTATTTGATTTTTAAAAAAGAAAGAAAACTTAATTACCACTATCAAAAATAAAAAGAGTGAATTCATCACCAATGAAGAGAAAAGTAAAGTAATTATTAGGAGCCATTTTGCCTAATTATATGCCCATAAATATGACAGTCTAAATGAAATGAATGAATATTTGTAAAAAAAAATATGTTACCCAGATTAACAAAAGTAGAGTGCTTAAATACCCTTATTAGAAAAATAAATTGAACAAGTTAACAGTGAACTCCCTAAGAATAAATCCCCAGAGCAAAATGGATGCAAAAGTGAATCATATTAAGTCTTTAAAGAACATTTAATTTGAATACTATGCAAACAATTTGAAAAATTGGCAAAGGAGTTCAACCAAATTCCTTTTGTGATATAAATATGTTGCTGATACCTAAACCACGAAGATAAAAACAGAGAAACAAAACTATAGACCAAGTTTCATAATTAATATTGGTGTAAAAATTTTAAATTATGAGCAAAGAAATTATTACTATAACACAAAAGTGATATACTATAAGCCTAGAAGATTCATATCAGGAATGTATGGCTGATTCAATATTAGGAAAACTGTCAACATAATTGAACATACCAAAACTGAAACCAACAAAAATCATAAGATTATCTCAATAGATGACATAGAAAAGAAACATTTAGGACAAAATGGAAAACATTCCTTTTTTAAAAATTTAGAAAGCATAAGGATAAATAAAGCTTTCCTTTAGATAAGCTGTATATACCTAAACTGATTTGTAATGTGTATAGCTAGAAGTCTTACTAATAAGATCAGAGATGAAGCAAGGATTTCCTTTATTACCTTTATTCAATACTGTAATAGACATTCTATAAAAAAAAAAAGCAATGAAATTGAATGTGGTATGCTTATAGTTCTGTAATTGGGTATAATGTACTGGAATAAATGCTATCATATGGAACTGCCAATTGTCCTGCTAATAAAAACACGATTTACCTATGAATTTATCCCATTCTTATGTGTCATACCATTCAAACAACAATTTCTGTTGTTGATATTTGGGGAAGGAGGGAGTTATTGCACCTGTTCTTGATTCAGGCATATGTCACTTACGTAAGATTCCATGGTGCTCTTCAACAATCTGAACATCTATCCAAGTGTCTGCAAGAGAGGAGGGGAAATAAAAACAGGAAGGGGGGGGGAAGAGAGAGAGAGAGAGAGAGAGACAGACAGACAGACAGACAGACAGACAGACAGAGACAGACAGAGACAGAGAGAGACAGAGAATATATAGCATATATATTTTGATTTATTTGACTTACCATGTTAAAATAGTTGGGGTTTATTTTTTTTTTTTAATACAAAAAGCAATTCATCTTCTTAGAGTTTATCTTTAGGATGTTACAGGTCTCTAACCACCATGACATGATCGCTACCATTTAAAAAAATCATTGCTTTGATAACTTCATATCAGACTGCACATTTTTAGGCTGTCTTTGGCCACACCAAAATGACTGTCACCTTTCTTTTCAGTTTTCTTTTTTATGTTGTCTTCCACCATTAGACTGCATGCTCCTTGATTACAGAGACTGTCTTTCTTTTTTATATTTTTATTCTCAGCATTTAACATAGTGTCTGACACATAGTAGGTGTTGAGTTATTGTTTATTGACTATCTAAAATGTCTCTGTAAAAGTGTGATTTACTACAATCATGTCAGCACCTGACAATTGCTACACAAGCACAACGAATACAGTTTCCTTATTTGTTCTTTTTGATTTTTTAAATGGTTATTTTTGTTTGATCTAGTACAATCGTTGCAACTCTTGATGTTTTGGATTCACTTTATATAGGATAATTTTTTTCAACACATCAGTTTTATTTTAGGTATGTCTTTTTTTTTTAATGTGGTTCTTGTAAGCAACAGATTGGAGGGATTTGTTTTCTTCTCTAATCCATCTCTTAGGTTGCTTAATCCATTCATACTTAGAATTATAAATTATGTTTTTATTTTCATCCATGTGTTTCTAAAGGTTTTTATTCAATTTATGATTCTCCCCTTCTCCTGATATAAACACAGTATTATATTCCTTCAATTAGCTTATTTTAAACTTTTTTCAAGATGATCTTCTTCCCACTGGCTTTCCTTCCCTCCCTTCTTCTCTTTTGTTACCCTTTACCCCTTAAGGTTTTCTTTATTTGTCTTCCTCTCCTGCTTTTTATCTGGTTTTCCTTTCTTTTTCCCTCTCAGTCAAATATATTCTCACTTCCTCTCTTTTTCTTCAGGTAGTCATCTTACTCAGGATATTTTATCACTATGTTTCCCCTCCGAAATGGATTTCTCTCACTCTTTTTATTATTTACCTTCCTTTTATGTTTGCTCTAGACCCTTACTGTCTGATTCATGACCCTCATGATCATCTGATCTCTCTCTTTTCTCTGTATTCTTCATGCAAGTTATCCATTCAGGTAGGCAGAGCTAAGATAGCAGAGAAAGAAGCCCTGATCTCTTCCCCCATACCCTCCAAAGCAACTTTAAATAATGCCTCAAAGTTGATTCTGGAGTGTCTCTTGGAAACTGGTCTCATCAATTCCTGGCAAATAGAAAGAGAAGAGAGAAGCAGCGTTAGATTTTTATATCATTAGGCTCAAAGATCACAGTGGACACTAACTGCAGCCATAAAATTAAAAGATACTTTCTTCTCAGAAGGAAAGCTATGACAAATTTGGACAGCATACTAAAAAGCACAGATAACTTTGCGATAACAGACCATATAGTCAAACCTCTACAGATGAAATGTAAGAAAAGAAGAATTACACAAAATTGACACTTTGAATTATTGTGCTGGAGAAGACTTTTGAGAATCCTTTGGAGAGTAAGGACATTAATTCAGTCAATACTTAAAGAAATTAATCCAGACTTTTCACTGGAAAGTCAAATACTAAAACTAATGCTTAAATACTCTTGGCCACATAATAAGAAAATGGGGACTCCTTGGAAAACACTTTGATGATGGGGGGAAAATGAAGTCACACGAAAAAAGGACAGCAGAAGAGGAGATGGAGAGATAGTATCATGGAAACAACAAACGTGAACTTAAACAGACTTTGACAGATAGTGATGGATAGAAGGGCCTGGTGTCCTATGGTTCACAGATCACAGAGGATCAGACACAATTGAACAACTGAACAAAAACAAAATTAAATAAAATATTTTTTTTTACCTTACAGTACTTTCACTTGACTAAATATATTCGTCTTTATATACTTGTCTTGAAATTTACATTTTAAAGTTTCTACTCATCTTTGACCTTCACATCCACTCATATACTCCCTTTAAAGTTTGCATTTTTAAAACTTTCTACTCACCTCTGACATCTACTTTGAAATACTTCATTTCATCAATGGTCTAATTTTTCCCATTACAATTATACTTTGTTTTCTTTTCACTTTTGGGAAAGACAGTTTCTAAATCATGTGTTATACTGGCTGTACTACATTGATACTTGAGTTCTGTCATTCTGACTAGTTGCAGTAAATTTTTCTCACACTGGAAGCTACAAATTTTTGGCTCTAATTTCTCTAGCAGTTTCCACTTTGTCGTTTCTTTAATAAAACTTGGATGGATTCCTTCTATTTTCATTTACCTTCTGGTTCGAATAAACTAAGGAAGATTTTCTTTATGATTATTTGGAATATGTTATTCAGGTGCTTTTTTTTGTTGCTATGATTTTTCAGAATCCAAGAATTGTCACTCTACATCTTTTCTAGGCCAGGTTTTTATGGTGTATACACACACACACTATATACACATGCACATATAAACACACACACACACCATGCCCAGATGCATACACATATGTATATATATACATATGCAGACATATATGTAATATGTATGTATACACACACATTATTTCTGTGTTTTAAACATTTTGATTTCTGGATTTCATTGACTTAGCAAGTTTTTTTGCTCTTTTCATTGGTACTTATAATTGTTGCCCTTATTTTATAGTAAATCATTATTCCAGAGGCTCTGTTGCTATTCTTATATCTAACCTACAAAATTAACAAGGCATCCAAATCACTGAGATGGCTTGTCTTATTCCAGTAATGCTATATTGCCTGACCTATTTATATTTAAGACTTTCAGCCCTTTCTCCCCCCCCAAAAAAAAATTGTGTTAAATGGTAATTACCAGTAGTTCTACTTCAAGTGGAAAGATTAATTCTTCATCATCTTAAAATGTAAGTATAAAAAAATCAAAGTAATGTTGTATTAGCCTAATCTCTTTTTTATATTCCTCTCTAGAATTATTTATATTTACCTTTTGTTAGTAGTTATCAAAAAAATTGTTAATAGAAAGTGAGCAAAATCAGCTTCACTTTTGTCATGTTTACTCAAAGGAAAGGAATTCTGTTGTCAGAGTGATGTGCTGTTGTTTTCTTTTTTCTGCCAGCTGTTTTGTCATAACCTCCCCATCACCGAAGATTTACTTCTAACATTAAGGAAAAACAATGAGAAAGTGATTTCACTTCACAGTGCATGCAACATTCAAGATCCATAGTATCAAACTTCTCAATTTACTTGAAGAAATTTCGTTTCTCCCTCTCCTTGAGGGAGAATTCTTACCTGCTTTCCATCAAGTTTATGATTTGTTATGAAGAGCATAGTCAGGTACAAGGAATAATTTGCGTAATCGTATAAAAATTTTTCAAAAGCTGCAGAATAGAACAGACACTTGAGGTGGAGTCACAAAGACCCATCCAACTGAGACTTTCAGACAGGAATGACAAAAACATATGTGATGATAACATGAAAGCTGAAATAGAAGAATTTCACCAGAAGAGACTTCAGAGAAGTTAAGATGATGAAGTCTAATGAAAGGCCATTGATGTTTAGCAATTAAAAAATCATCGATAATTTTGGAGAGAGCAGTTTCAACTTAGTGATGAGGTCAGAAGATAGACTTTAAGGGGCTAAGTAGTGAAAGGAGAGGTAATATTGGCACCTTTTACTAGCAATTTGATTATGGATGGGGGAAAGACAAAACAATAGCTCGACAGGATAATATAGTAAAGTGTTTTTTTCTTAAAAATAGGGGAATCCTAAGCATGCCTGGGGACAGCAAAAATAGAGAGACACTGAAGATTAGATATAAAGAATAAATGCAAGAGCAATCTAGGTAAGATGAAAAGGAATGAAATGGAGAATAAAAGTAAAAGAGTTTAACTTATAAAGGAATAGAAGGATCTTTCATCAGGTATTGGAGATAATAGGAAAGTATGTCTAGGGGTTTTGAGATGAATAGTATGAAAAGAAGAATAAATTCACTATGTTACCAGTTAGATACAACATGAGATCTTCTGGTGGGAGGGAAGAGGAAAGGAATGGTCTGGGAGATTTGAAAGAAAAAATTTCCATTTTCTTATTTGCTTATAGTTTTAATGGAGATTCATTTCTGCTGAAGAATATGGGAATGCACAGAAAATAAATCTCGACCTCCAGAAGCCAAGATAATGGAGTAAGCAATAACTCACTGTTCCTCTGCCATATTTCCCCTCAACAATTAAACAACCATGAAAAGCACCCTGGAACAAATCCTGGAACAGCAGAGCCAGCAAAAAGATGGGGCAGAACAGTCTTCTAGTCCAGGAGACTTGGAGAGTTGGGGGGGAAAGGTCCACAAAATGTTTCAGAACACACCAAAGAGGACTGGCATCCTGCAGCAGTGGAACCTCCCTATGTTGCAAGCCAGCCCTACCTAGGGAGGCATCCTCCAGGAGTAAACATCCAAATGTTTCAAAACAGCCCAGGGTAGGCAGGTATCCCCCAGTAGCCAGACTTCCACAAGCTTCATAGTAACCCCAGGAAATGGAGATAAATGTCACCTGGCTGATGAATCTCACTGAGTGTCTCCATGTTCCCAAGATTACAATACCTAGAGTAATGGCTGCAGTTGTTTGGGCTGTATTTACCGGTGTTCTAGTTCCTGGAAAGACAGTCCCTTAGCCAGCACTCTTGGATGCTGGTCCCATAAGTTTTGGAGGATTTTGAGGCCTGGAACTGTGTTGTATCTTGTCCTTTGGTCATGTGCCTGGAAGAGTTCAGAGTTGGTTAGGGCTTACAGGGCTGCTGACGGAGGTCTTCTTATGGATCATCCCATTTGGTCTTCCAATGAGCCTTCTGTTACTATACCCGCAGTTGTCAATTACCTGAAACTTGGGTATGTTGTTACCTATTTACAAGGTCCAGGTCATTTAGCAGGCACTGTAGAGTTTCAGGACCTTCTATCACAGGAAGGAAGATTACATTGAGATTTTCTGGGACTCCTCTCAGGAAAACACTTTTGACTTTCTCACCTAGTCAGACTTCCCTTGGTTTCTTCACGGCTCTTTTGGGGAAGGTACACCTCAGGTACAAGATAATATACTTACAACAAAGTAGATGCCTATCAATTCAGGAATGTCTAAACGAATGGAAATGCAGTATGCTTGAATGTAATAGAATATTGCTGTGCTATAAGAAATGATGTCTGTGATGAATACAGGGAAACAGTAAAACATCTGCATTAAGTGATGTAGAATAAAGTTAGCAAAGCCAAGAAAATAATATACACAGTGTGTCACTGGAAAGAACCTCAAAAACCATCCAAAGTGAATATCTCAAAATTGTAAAGAGCAGAAATGGTCAAATAAGAGATAAGACAAAATAGTTTCACTCTGCTCCTTTGCGGAAAGCATTTCACATTGAATGTGCTTTCATATATTTTCAATGTATTTATTAGTTCTAACTGATGCAACTAGATGGCATGGTCTATAGAGTTCTCAGTTTTGAGTCAGGAAGACCTGAGTTAAATCTGCCCTCAGACACTTAGTAGCCACATAAAGAAGGGTAAATTATTAACTTCCGTTTTGTGAAGATAAACTGAGATAATATTTGTAAAGTCCTTAGCACAGTCTTTGGAACATAGTAAACACTCTGTAAATGGTAATTAACATTATTGTTGCTTATTTGCCTTTACAAATGATATTTTTATATATAATAGGTACCTTGGAGGAGAAGTTGAGTGGATATTGGAGGAAAATTTGATATTATAAAAAAAAAAACAACAATGAAAAAAAATTTAAAAATTAGTCTCATGACACAATGAAGTCCACCTATAAATTATGTCTGCTGGAAAATATTACATTCATCTTTAAATCTGTCACATTGTCCTTACTCATGATTATGTCTTCCTTACTCTTTATCTTTCTAATGATTAGTCTTATCCCTTTATAGCTGGAGCTCTTCATATTCTTTCTATAATTGAGACATGGGAAAAATCATTGAATTCTTCTCCTCAAATGACTTTTTGGCTTGCATTGAGGAATTTTTAAAAGCAAAAAGGCTCTTCATCAGTATACAACTGCATCATTGGGAGTTATAAATTGTGACTTCCCTTTCACCCTTCATAGCACTACCCATGTCCTGCATGGGGATGAAGTCATTGAGAAATGATATGGGATCCAGTTTGGCAGTGTACTACTAGAAAGAAGATAGAGAATAGATGGAGGTATATTTAAAATTATCATCAATATTTGTCCAGAATCACTGCTGACTTTTAATTTTGAGTTAAAATTCCCTTGATTTTCACATTCACAAAAGTTATTGATTGGATATAGAGAGAAAATGAAAAAATAGATGTGAATTTTTAATGGAATTAATATTAAATGATTGTTCTCTCATGATCAGGTTCAATAAGAAACAGGAATAGGAAAAATGTTTAGAATTTGCCCTGTGAAGATACACACATACACACACACACACACACACACACACACACACATACTACACATTGTTGCAAAGTAGAATCAGGAAAATAAAATTGAAGGGGAAACAAAACTTGTTAACAGAATACAATGAAGTTATCATGAGCATGCTTAACCCTAATGGAGACATAAGAAAAGGAATCTCCTCCTTCCTCAATTCTTTGCTAAAGTGGGGAAATTATAGCGTGAAACACTTCATATAATATCAGACTGTTTCAATGCTTTGGTTAATTTTGGTGAATTGTTTTGTTTCTCTTTTGTATTTTTGTCAAGAATTATGTGTGGAAGGGGAAGGAGGATTCTACTGAGAAATGAAAACTATATAAAAAGATATCAAGAATATTTTTAAAAGCATAGCCCTAGAAAAAGAAATTAGGCTCAAATGTCTTTCTGGGATAATGAATTAAAATATAGGTTTAACTGACCTCCAGGTGTAGAGGGACCATATGAGCAAGCTCTTTTGAGGAAAAACTGTGGGTTTAACTATGGGATCTATCTGAAAATTTTCTGAGGACAAAAATGACATCACCATTATAAAGTGAAATTTCACTGTGTTCGACTGTGGCTGATCAAACCAATATAAGCTCGGAATGCTCCACCACAGGTTGGGTACAGATAGTCTGATTGAATATTTGCGGTGGATATCCCAGATTTTCACATCCTGTGTTTACTTTGTGCTGTCTCAATTCTGCTTTGCTCAAAGAGCACAGCATCTTTTCTTATGTGGGCACACCATGCTGAGTGGTCCTGTGCCAGTGTCTCCCATGTTGCAGTCAAATCCAAAGTTCTTAAGAGAGACCTTCATAGTGTCCTTGTGTCGCTTCTTCTGGTCACCATGTGATCGCCTGCCCCATGCAAGTTCTCCATAAAATTGTCTTTTTGGCAAGCGTACATTTTGCATTCGAACAACATGATCAGCCCATTGGAATTACACTCTCTGAAACATAGTTTGAATATTTGAACTCTATCAAGGACTTCAGTGTCTGGTACCTTATCATGACACATGATCCTCAGAATTTTCCTAAGACAGTTCAAGTGGAAGAGACTCAGTTTCCTGGGGTGAAGTTGGTAGACTGTCCATGTTTTACAGGCATATAACAATGAGGTCAGCACAATGGCTCTGTGGACCTTCAGTTTAGTAGCAAATCTAATAATTCTTCTTTCCCAAACCTTTCTTCAGAGTCTCCCAAACACTGAGCTAGCTCTGGCAATGCATGCATCAACCTTCTTGTCAATGTGTACATCCCTGGAAAGTACACTACCAAAGTAAGTGAACTTATCTATAGAATTCAAAACTTCTCCATTTGTCATAACTGATGGTTCCATGTATGGGAGGTGTGGTGGTGGCTGATGGAGCACCTGTGGGGTTTTTTGGTGTTAATTATTAGGTCAAAATTAGCACGGGCAGCAGAGAATTGATCCATACTTTGTTGTATCTCAGCTTCAGTGAATGCATTGCGTGCACAATCATCTACAAACAGAAAATCGTGCACCAGCATTCTTTTCACTTTGATCTTTGTTTGTAACCTTCACAAATGGGAGAACTTACCATCAGTACAGTAGTTGACTTTGATGCCATATTCATTCTCATTGACAACATTTCTTAACATGGCTGTAAACATCATGCTTAAAAGAATGGGTGCAAGTACACAGTCCTGTTTCACTCCATTGGTGACTGGGAAGACACGAGAGCATTGTCCATTATCCAGAACCCAGGCAAACAAGCCATCATGAAATTCACGTGGAATGTTGATGAACTTCTCCAGGCAATCAAATTTTGACATAATTTTCCACAAGCCCTCACCACTAACAGTGTCAAAAGACTTGGTCAGATTTTTCCTTCTCCCTTAAAAACTCCCCTACTCTTTTTTTCATGGCAATCTTTATCACAGTAAAATTCCCTGGATATCTTCTAATATGAGCACCACAGTCTTAGGTTATGGCACTTTGCTCAGGGGAATTTCAGTTACAAGCATATAGTAAATAATTAAACTTCATTCCATTTCACCATTGGGTTAAATTTATGCTTTCCTATGATTTTTCACATGAATGAAAGGATATACTTCACATTTTTACTAAATTCAAAAACACAGAATTTAAGCTTTCCATATTTTGTATGTGTTATTCCACACACCAAATGTCACTAAGTTTCATTTTGCTGAACAAGGTTTAAGAATCATACCAAAAGTGAACCAAAGTTGAAATGAATAACTTTGAAATAGAAAAGCAGAACTAAATCATTGGCAGCAATTTCACAACAATCTAAGAGGTAAAAATGCAAATTTTCTCAGTGTCAAATAAAATATACTTAACTCATGTCATTTTTTATAAAGATCTCCTTGGATAGATTGTTTTTCAAAGTCTATCAGCTTATTAGCGTACAGACCATATCTTTCAATTAGAAATGGCTAGTTATTTCTGAATTCAAAATATAACATTTTAGGAAAATGTAATTAGTAAATAAACACAGGATTTAATGTGAATAGCTTCACATGCACTTGACTCGCTTTCCATTGTGAAAACCAAAAAAGATTTTTCCTGGTGAAATGTATTTTATTTTATGCCTAAATCATTTTTTCCCCAGTGTTTGGTTGAAAGAGAAACAGTTTCTCTATGTATATTGTTGCCTTTCAAATTCTTGGAAACAGTATTCTAAAACATTATTAGATGATATTCATTGGAAAACAATATGAATTTACACAAAGTTGATATAAATTAACCATTTTCTATGCCTTTTTTCACTTTTATGGGCAATTCATTCCAACATTCGCAACAATGTTCATTAATTCTTTAAAATATTTTGTACACACATGCATTTCAATTGCTCTAGCTTTTCATAAATCCTCATATTTCATATAATCAACATCCCATGTTTTTCCTATACATACACAAAATGAGAATAAGCTGTACCTTCACACGTAGAACAAACAGGTCTTAAACTTGAATTTGCTAACTTTCTATTCAATTATTATATTTATTTAGTATGTGTAGCTATATAGAATCTATGGATCCTTATCCCAACTTGCACTTGAGCTTGTTATTTTGGCTACATTATTCCTAGAAATTTTTCTTTTTGGATCTTTTTCAGGAGGTGATTGGTGGATTCTTTCAATATTCATTTCACCCTTGCTTCCAGAATATCAGGGCAGTTTTCCTTGAGAATTTCATGAAAGATAGTTTCTAGGTTATTTTTTTATCATGACTTTCATGTGGTCCCATAATTTTTAAATTGTCTCTCCTGGATCTATTTTTCAGGTTGGTTGGTTTTATAAAGAGATATTTCACATTATCTTGTTTTTTTTTCATTCTTTTGGCTTTGTTTTGTAATTTCTTGGTTTCTCATAAAGTCATTACCTTCATCTTCTCTATTCTAATTTTTGAAGAACAATTTTCTTCAGTGACCTTTTGAAGCTCCTTTTCCATTACGTTAATTCTGCTTTTTAAAGTATTCTTTTCCTCATTGGCTTTTTGGACGTCATTTGGGTTAGTACATTTTTAAAGGTGTTATTTTCTTCAGTATTTTTGGGTCTCCTTTGGTAAGCTGTTGATTCGCTTTTCATGATTTTCTTGCATCACTATCATTTCTCTTCCCAACTTTTCCTCCCCCTCTCTTACTTGATTTTCAAAATCCTTTTTCAGCTCTTTCGTGACCTGAGATCATTGCATATTTTATTTTGGAGATATTGGATGAATTAGTCTTGACTTTTATGTCTTTCTCTAATGGTACAAATTGATCTTCCTCATTCAAAAGGATGGAAGAAAATACCTGTTCACCAAGAAAGCAACCTTCGATAATCTCATGATTTTTTTCCTTTTAGGGGACATTTTCCCAACCTGTTGCATGACTTTTGACTCCTTTGTGAAGAGGAAGGTATAACATAAGGACATGTAAGTTCTCAGTTTCTGTAAGGTGGCACATTCAAACCTGTTCTCTGGTCTTGGAGCAACCACAAACTTTTCTGCCCAGGATTTGCAAATAGGGTTCCCTCTCCACAACCACCTCCAGCCTCACCATGTCAGAGTTTCTCCTCACCCCAGGGTTGCTGTTCAGGGCTGAGGTTCAGATCAGCAGCTCAATTCCCTCAGGGTCTTTGGGCAAAGGGTTCCAGAAATGAAAGCTACTGCTGCATTGGCTGCTGTCAGGTGTCCAGACAGAGTTCCCTTCTCAACCAGGTGAAAGAGCTTTCTCACTGACCTTTGAAGCTGTCTTTGGCATTTGTGATTTGAGCAATATGGGAATCGCATTTGCTACTGAGGATTCCTCCTCATGAGACTTGCTCCAGTCCTATTCTCGTGTCCCAACTCTGCCAAGGCTGAGCTGCACTCCACAGGCTGTGCTCTGTAGGCTGCATTTTACTCCACACCTGGTGCAATATACCTTTCCTATCCACCTTCCAGGTTGCCTTGGGCTGCAAATCTCTTTCACTCTGTGTTTTTGTTCCAAAAACTGGAAATCCAGCAATTTTTGTCAAACAGTGAGTTCTTGTCCCAGACCCTGGGGTCCCTGAGTTTATCAAACCATAGATTGCTGTATTCATTGCCTATTATGTCTTGAGTATATTCCACTCTTCTGCCCTTCTGTTTCTTAGCTAGTACCAAGTGGTTTTGATAATTGCTGTTTAATAATACAATTTGAGATCTGGTAGCACTATGCCACCTTTTCTAGTATTTCTTTTCATTAGTCCCCTTGATATTCTGGACCTTTTCTTCTCCCAGATGAATTTTGATATTATTTTTTCCAGCTCTAGAAAATAATTATCTGATAGTTTAATTGGTATGGCACTAAATAAGTAAATTAATTTAGGTAGAATTGTCATTTTTTATTATATTGTCTTGGCCTACCCATGAGCAGCTGATGTATTTCCACTTAACTACATCTGACTTTATTTGTGTGAAAAGTGTCTTGTAAGTCCCTGGGTTTGTTTTGGCAGAGAAACTCCCAAATGTTTTGTACTGTCTACCCTAGCTTTAAATGGGATTTGTCTTTCTATCTCTTGCTGTTGGGATTTCTTACTACTATATACAAATGCAGACTTGTGCAGTTAATTCTGTAACCTGCAACTTTGCCAAAGTTGGTTATTATTCCAAGGAGTTTTTTAATTGATTCTCTGGGATTCTATAAGTATATCATCATATCTTCTGCAAAGAGTGATAATTTAGTTTCCTCTTTGCCTATTCTAATTCTTCCAGTTTCTTTTTCTTATTTAATTGCTACACCTAACATTTCCAGAACCATATTGAATAATAGTGGTGATAATGGTTTTATCCCTGGTGTTCTTGGAAGTTCATCCAACTTATCTACATTCTATATAACGCTTATTGATGGTTTTAAGTAGTGACTGCTTATTATTTTATGGAAAGTTTCCTTACTCCCATGCTCTCCAGTGTTTTTAAAAGGAATGGGTGTTGAATCCTACCTGATAATAATGGATGATTCTCTTGATAATTTGCTGTATTCTTTTTGCTAAAATCCTATTTAAAACATTTGAATTTATATTCATTAGAGAAATTGGTCTATAATTTTCTTTCTCTCTTTTGTCTCTCCCGGGTTTAGATATCAAAATCATATTTATATCATAAAAAGAATGTGGAAGGACTTCTTGTTCCCCAATTTTCCCAAATAGTCTATATAGCATTGAAATTAACTGTTCTTTAAATGTTTGATAGAATTCACTTGCAAATCCATTCAGCCCTGAAGATTTTTTCCTAGGGAGTTTGTTGAAGACTTCTTCAATTTCTTTTTCTGAGATGGGGTTCTTTAAGTATTCAACTTCCTCTTTTGTTAATCTGGGCAATGTTTATTTTTTAAAATACTCATCCATCTCATTTAGATTGTCAAATTTATGGGCATAAAATTGGGCAAAGTAATTTTTAATTCTTGTTTTAATGTCTTCCTCATTGGAGGTGAGTTCACCCCTTTCAGCTTTGATAATGGTAATTTGGTTTTCTTCTTTTTTTAATCAAATTAATCAATGATTTATCAATTTTATTACTTTTTCATAAAACCAACTCTTAGTTTTATTTATTAGCTCAATACTTTTCTTAATTTCAATTTTATTAATCTCTCCTTTGGTTGTCAGTATTTCTATTTTGGTATTTACTTGGATATTTTCAATTTGTAATTTTGCTAGCTCTTTAGGCTGCATGCCCAAGTCATTGATCTCTTCTTTCTCTGTCTTATTTATGTAGGCATTCAAAGATATAAAACTTCCCTTAAGAACTGCATTTGCAATATCCCATAAGATTTTATAGGTTGTCTCATTGTTATCATTCTCTTCAATGAAGTTGTTGATTGCTTCTATGCTTTGTTGTTTAACCCAGTCCGTCTACAGGATTTGATGATTTAGTTTCCAATTAATATTTGATTTGTCTTTCCATGGCCTATTATTACATATAATGTTTATTGCATTATGATCTGAGAAGGATGCATTGACTATCTCTGCCTTTCTGTACTGGATTGTGTGGTTTTTATGCCCTAGAACATGGTCAATTTTTGTATATGTGCCATGTACCACTGAGAAAAAGGTATGTTCCTTTCTATTCCCATTCAGTTTTCTCCAGAGAGTCATCATTTCTACCCTATCCAGAGTTTTATTCATCTCTTTAACTTCTCTCTTGTTTATTTTACAACTAGATTTATCAAGTACAGAGAGGGGCAGGTTGAGGCCCACCACTAGTATAGTTTTGCTGTCTATTTCTTGCTGTAACTCCCTTAAATTCTCCTTTAAGAATTTGGATGCTATACCACTTGGAGGATATTTTATTAGTAATGAAGTTGCTTCTTTGTCTATGGTGCCTTTTAGCAGGATATAATTTCCTTCCTTATCTCTTTGATTAGGTCTATTTCTGTTTTTGCTTTGTTTGAGATTAGGATTGCTACCCCTGCTTTTCTTACATCACCTAAATCACAATATATTCTGCTCCAACCTTTTATCTTTACCCTATATGTATTCCCCTGTTTCAGATGTCTTTCTTGTAAAGAACACATTGCTGAAGTTTGACTTTTAATGCCTTCTGCTCTCTGTCTCCATTTTGTGGGAGAGTTCATTTCATTCACATTCTCAGTTATGATTACAATCTATGTCTTTCCCTCCAACCTCTTTCCCACCATTTGTGCTTTTAGTTCTCCCCTCTCCCTTCCCCTTCTCAACAGAGTTTTCACTTTTGACCACCACCTCCTGAAGTCTTCTTTTCCGTCTTTCACCCCCCCTCCTTTTTACTCCTCTTCATCCTTACTATATATTCCCTCCCTTTTATCTTCCCATCCCCTTTTTTCCACCTTCTCTTCCTACTGCTTATAGAACTAGTTGGATTTATATACTTAATCAAGTTTAGTGTTGCCTCTTTGAACAAAATCAGATAAGAGTACCTTTCAAACAATGTTCATCTCTCTCCCCTCTTTCCCTCTACTGTATTATAATTTTGTACTTCTTCCTGTGATAAAATTTACCATTTTCTTCTTCCTCCTTTGCACATCTCCTATTAAATGCCCTTTGCCTGTTTGGGTCACATTGTTATCATCACATCATTTAGTTTATACCTGTCCCCTCTATCCGTGTATCATATCATATTAAATATACAATTCTCAAGATTAGCAAGTTTAATCATCTCTTATAAAGGGGTAAATAGTTTGCCCAACTGAGTAACAAGCTTTTCTTTTCATGTTTACCTTTTTATGCCTCTCTTGAGACCTATATTTGAAGGTCGAATTTTCTATTGAGTTCTGGCCTTTTTGTCAGGAAGGTCTGGAAATCCCTTATTTCGTTGAATGTCCATCTCCTTCACTGAAATGTTATGCTGAACTTTGCTGGGTAATTGATCCTTGATTGTAGTCCCAGCTCCTTTGCCTTACAGAATATCATGTTCTGATTCCTTTGATCTTTTAATTCAGGAACTTTAAGTTCCTATATGATCCTGACTGCAGCTTCTCAATGTCTGAATGGTTTATTTCTGACTGCCTGTAGTATTTTCTCCTTCACTTGATAGTTCTGGAATTTGGCAACAATATTTCTTGGGTTTTTAGTTTGGGATTCCTTTCAGGAGGTGAACAGTGGATTCTTTCAATGACTATTTTGCCCTCTGGATCTAGCACTTCTGGGTAATTTTCCTTTTTGATTTCTTGGAAGATATTGCCCAGACTTTTTATTTTTTATTTTTTATCATGGCTGTCTGGTAGGGCAAAAATTTTTAAATTTTCTATCCTTCATTTATTTTCCAGGTCATTTGTTTTTCTAATTAGTCATTTTACATTTACTTCTATCTTTTCATTCTTTAGATTTTGTTTGACTGATTCTTGATGTCTCATAGAGTCATTAGTTTCTACTTACCCAATTCTGATTTTTATCAAATTGTTTTCTTCGGTTAACTTTTGTATCTCTTTTTCATCTGTCCAATTATTTCTTCTAAGGGATTATTTTCTTCAGTTAGTTTCTGTACATCCTTTTCCATTTGTCCAGTTTTCCCAGTTACATTTTGTGCTTCCTTTTCCATGTTTTCAATTTTCTTTCCTAAAGATCTGTTCTCTTCACAAAATTATTTTTTCATACTTTTAAAATCACTGGTCAGTTTTTCTTCTTTTCTTCTTCAGTTGTTCTAGGAGAGGTGTTTTTGCATGCAATCAGCTCATAGTCCCTTATGAAGTTTCAGATGGGAGTACAGGCTCACTACTGATCTCTTTGTTATTTGTGTTTTAGTCCTTGTCCATATAGAAGGACTCTATTGTCTTTTCCTGTTTGCTTTGCTTCTTCTTGCTCATGATAGTGAAACTCTGTCTGACCACAGTTGCTGGTGAGACAAGCACCAACAACTGAATTTTGACAGCTGGGAGCTGGAGAGGGATCCTTAGTGGCTTCTCAGAGTCTCATCTGGCACACAAAACTTCTTCCAAAAACTAAGCCCCAAAATAAAACATCACCCTCAGAGTCTTTACAACTTTTTGTAGAGCCAGAAGGCATCTCAACTCTTAAGAACTAGTGCCTTATTAACAAAAGTTGTGGTCCTTCCTACAAATTTTCCCTAATTAATCTCTCTTTAATGGACAGACCCATTAACGAATGGGATAAATAGTTAATAATATTAAAAATGCAATTACATATATTAAAGA
This sequence comes from Notamacropus eugenii, assembly GCF_028372415.1. Classification (NCBI taxonomy): domain Eukaryota; kingdom Metazoa; phylum Chordata; class Mammalia; order Diprotodontia; family Macropodidae; genus Notamacropus; species Notamacropus eugenii. The sequence continues at coordinate 349,990,409 of NC_092874.1, read as the reverse complement.
AACTCTTGTTTCTGTACTTTACTCCTAGTAAAGACTCTTAGTTGATAAAGGAGAGATTCAATCAGATGCATTTGATTATACTAAAACAGAAACTGCAAAAGATCCCACTTTGCTTGCCATCACAAGAGCAAAATGAAAAAGAAATATTGTTAATAACATCCTAGGATAATCTTGTGTAAGATATTAAAAGGGAAGTAGAGAATGAAGAGAAAATTGGACACAAGAAATAAACATCTTATTTCTGTAAGGGATGTGTGGTTTAATTCAAATGGTATTCACTTGCCACACTGGTTCATGAACACTGACATATTAAAATATTCCATTGCTGACTCATCCTCAGTATATTATGTGAGAACGTGAGGATGTGATGTAAATTGATATTACTTTTCATTAGGGTAGGGGTGACAAAGGGAAATCTCTATCCAGTTATTAAATATAAGTGTCACATACAATACCAAAGGAAACTCTATGTAATTTCATGGTGAGTTATTGAGGGGAAAAGAGAAAGGATAGAAGATTAGATAAAAGACTTAGTATTTTCTGCTTTTAAAGTATAGATGCTATTTCCAAAATATGTGTAAAATTTCTAAGAATTTTGTTTCCTTTCAGCATTTTAATTAATATTTATGGAAATATACAGGATCTTGACTTCCTTGTAGCACACTTTTACTATACCCGCCAGAAAATCAGAAGAAAGTCATTGATAGACAAAATATTCAAGTCATAATCCTATGCCTCCTAGAACATATAGACATGCATAGCTTGTATTTGTCAGTCATCTATGTGGAGAGATGGGAAAAGGACATTAGGGAGGAAACTAGAAAGTGGTGGCTGTCATTTTGCCTAACATATGCAATAAAGTATTATTCAATTTAATTTAACAATCATTTATCAAGTGCTTGTTAATTTAATAGTACTAGCAAGTCAATGTGTTGCCCAAAAAGAAACAAAAACCGTCCTGGGCCTCAAAAATTTACATTTTATTATGAAGTGAATAGCCCTTTAAAAGTTCTATCATGAACAATATCGTAGAATATTCTATTTTCATTCTACTTAATATAATTTTATTTTTATAAAATTACATGTAAAGATAGTTTTCATTACTCATTTTTTAAGACTTTGAGTTCCAAACTTTTTCTCCTTCCTTCCCATTTTCCTTTGCCAAGACAGAAAACAATCTGACGTGTTATACAGGTACAGTCATGTTAAAGCTATTACCACAGTAGTCATGTTGTGAAAAAAGTATCAGAATAAAAGGGAAAAACCATGAGAAAGAAAAAAAAGTGAAAACAATACGCTTCAATCTGCATTCAGACTATATGGTTCCTTCTTGGTATATGGATAATATTTTCCATCGTGAATATTATGGTATTGTCTTGGATCAATGTATTACTGACAAGAGTCAAGTCAATCGTAGTTGATCATCACACAATATTGCTGTTACTATGTGCAATGTTCTCCTAGTTCTGCTCGTTTCACTCAGCATTATTTCATGTAAGTCTTTCCAGATGTTTTCAGAAACTGACATGCTCATAATTTCTTATAGCACAATGGTATTCCATTACATTCATATACCAATACTTGTTCAGTCATTCCCCAATTAATGGGCATCCACTCAATTTTATTCTTGGCTACCAAAAAAGTATCTCCTATAAATATATTTTTGTACATGTGAGTCTTTTTTCCATTTTTTATGATGTCTGAGATGCTGACCTAGAAGTGATGTTGCTGGATCAAAGGGTATGCAAAGTTTTATTAACTTTTGGTCATAATTCCAAATTGTTCACCAGAATGGTTTGATCAGTTTAAAATTCCACCAAGAATGTATTAGTTGTCCAATTTTTCCCACATCTTTTCCAGCAGTTAACATTTTCCTGTCTTACATGTTTGTCAGTCTGATAGGGGTGATTTGATACCTCAGAGTTCTTTTAATTTGCATTTCTCTGAACAATAACAATTGAGGATTTTTTTCACATGATTAAAAATATCTTTAATTTCTCCCTCTGAAAACTATCTGTTCATATCCTTTGACCATTCAACAACTGGTGAATGGCTGATATTCTTATAAATATGATTCAGTTCTCTGTCTATTTTATAGATAAGGTTTTTATCAGAGACACTTGCTGTGAAAATTGTTTCCCAACTATATGCTTTCCTTCCAATACTGGTTACATTGACTATACTTCTGCCTAAAGTTTTAATTTAATGCAATAAAATTTATCTATTTTTTATTTAATAATGATCTCTAATTCTTGTTTGGTCATGAATTCTTCCCTTCTCCACCTTTTCTGTCTACATCAGGCACCCAATTTGACTTAATCTTATTATACTGTGAAAATGTTCATCTATGCCTAGTTTTTACTATACTGTTTCCCAGCTATTCCATCAGTTTTTGCCAAATAGTGAATTCTTATCCCAGAAACTGGAGTTTTTGGTTAAGCAAACAGATTACTATACTCCTTGAATATTGTGTCTTGAGTACCTAACTATTTCACTAATCTACCACTCTATTTCTTAGCCAGTACTAGATATTGTTGATGATTGTTGCTTTATAGTATAGTCTTCGATGTGATAATTCTAGGCTACTTTCTCTTGCATTATTAAAATTCTTCCCCTTGATATTTTTGAACTTTTATTCTTCCAGATGAATTTTCTGATTATTTTTTTCTAGCTCTATAAAAAACATTTTGTGGTTTGATAGGTATGGCACTGAATAAGCAAATTTATTTAAGCAGAATTTTCATTTCCAATACATTAAGATATTCCAATATATTTGGCCTATTCATGAGCAATTGATCTTTTTCCAGTTACTAAAATCTGATTAATATGTGTGAAGTGTTTTATAATTTTATTTATGTAGTTCCTGAGTTTGTCTTGGTAGGTAGACTCTCAAATATTTTAGATTGTCTACGGTTATTTTAAAAGGCATTTTTCTTTCACTTGCACCTGGGCTTTGGTAGTAACACATAAATGTATGGATGACTTATTCAGGTTTATTTCATATTCTGCAACTTTGTTAAAGTTGTAAATTATTGTTTTTATTTGTTTATTGTTTTAACATTCATTTCCATAAGATTTTAGTTCCAAATTTTCTCACTCTCCCTCCCTCTGCCCTCCTCAGCATGCAGCATCTTGTAATCTCTACATTTACATTCATATTAAATGTATTTTCACATCACTTATGTTGTAAAGGAGAACTACAACTGATGGGAGGAACCATGACAAATAATTTCATTTCTTAAGGAATAATAATATTCCATTACATTCATATACCACAACTTGTTCACCCAATCCTCAATTCATGGGTTTCCCCTCAATTTCAAATTCTTGGCCACCACTAAGGGAACTGCCATAAATATTTTTGTACAAGTGGGTACTTTATCATTTTTTATGCTATCTTTAGAATACAGACTTAGAAAAGCTATTGCTGGGTCAAAGGGTATTCACAGTTTTATAACCATTTGGGAATAGCTTCAATTGCTCACATAAATGGTTCAATTAGTTCACAACTTCACCAACAATTCATTACTGTTCCAATTTTCCCACATCTTCTCCAACATTTATCATTTTCCTGTGTTTTCATGTCAGAGCTATTTTATTTTGCATTTGTTTCATCAATAGTAATTTGGAGCATTTTTTCATATGACTACAGGTCCCTGTAATTTTTTCCTCTGAAAACTGCCTGTTCATATCCTTTGACCATTTATCAATTAGGGAATGCATTGTGTTCTTACAAATTTCACTCAGTTTTCCACATATTGAAGAAATGAGAACTTTATCAGAGGTATCACCTGTAAAATTTATTTCCCAGATTTCTACTTCCCTTTTATCTTGTCTCCATTGGCTTTCTCTGTATAAAACCTTTTAAATTTAATGTAATCATGGCAGAACCAAGATGGTGGGGTAGAAAAATGCACATACTTTAGCTCTTCCCACACAGCTCATAAAACACCTTTAAAAAACGACTCTAAACAAATTCCAGGGCAGCAGAAGCCATAATATGACAGAGTGAAAGAAATTTCTAGCCCAAGGTGGCCTGGAAAGCCAACAGGAAAGGTCTATCAGACAGGGTGGAGAGCAGAGCGCAGCTTGTGGAGCATAGTCCAGTCCTGGTCACTCAGGGCTGGCAGGAATAGGAATGGAACAGGGCTTGGGGGCAGGATCCCCAGCAACAGTGGCAGTTCTCAGATCCCTCAACCTACAAACTCCAAAGAAAGCTTCAAAGGTCAGTGAGAAAGAATTTTTTTTTCTAATCTGGATGAGAAGGGAACAGCTGCAGCCACTGTAACTGCAGCGTCCATTTTTGGAGTCCTTGGCCTAAAGTCCCTGGGGGAATTGAGCTACTGATCTGAATCTCAGCCCACAGTAGCCTCACTCCCTCCATCTAAAGCCCCTGTGGCAATTGAGCAGCAGATCAGAATCTCAGCCCTGAGCCCAGCCCTGGGGTGAGGAGGAGGAGTGCTGGCAGAGCTGGAGGCAGCTGTGGAGAGGGAATTCTGCCACTCATAGATGTTGGGCAGAAAAGCTTTTTTGTTGCTCCCAGAGCAGTACACAAGTCAGTAGAGGAGTAAACACCTCTCCCTTGACTGTGCCACTTTGGAGGAACTGAGAATTTACAGGTCCCCAGAGTATACCTTCCTCTTGACAAAGGACTGAAAAGTCAAATAAACTGACTGATAAAATGTTCCCAAAAGGGAAAAGGAATAAGACAATAGAAGGTCCCTTTCTTGGTGAGCAGGTATTTTCATACATTCCTTTCAGATGAAGAGGAACAATGCATGCCATGAGAGGAAGACCTAGAGGTAAGGGCCTCTTCATCCAAAACATTCAAAGTGGTTGGTCAGTGGTCTCAGGCCATGGAGTAGCTCAAAAAGGATATTGAAAATCAAGTAAGAGAGGTGGAGGAAAAATTGGAAAGAGAAATGAGAGCAATACAAGAAAATCATGAAAAGAGAGTCAAAAATTTGCTACAGGAGACCCAGAAAAATGCTGAAGAAATTAACACCTTTAAAAATAGGCTAATTCAATTGAAAAAAGAGGTCAAGAAAGATGATGAGGAGAAGAATGCTTTAAAAAGCAGAATTAGCCAAATGGAAAAGAAGGTTCAAAAGCTCACTGAAGAAAGTAGTTCTTTAAAAATTAAAATGGAGCAAATAGAAGCCAATGACTTTAGGAGAAACCAAGAAATTACAAAGCAAAACCAAAAGAATGAAAAAATAGAAGATAATGTGAAATATCTCACTGGAAAAATAACTGACCTGTAAAATAGATCCAGGAGAGACAATTTAAAAATTATGGGACTACCTGAAAGCCATGATCAAAAAAGAGCTTATACATCATCTTTCATGAAATAATCAAGGAAAACTGCCCTGATATTCTAAAATGGTCATTCAATGAAATAGAGGACTTTCCACCATTCCTGATGAAAAGACAAGAGTTGAATAGAAAATCTGACTTTCAAACACAAGACTCAAGAGAAGCATGGAAAGAATCTAGGAATGTAACTGATTCCCATCCCGTTGCCATCACTACACCTGAAGGGAGCACCTATGGGGCAATAGGTATATCATGCTGAGTCTTCTCTTGGAAATGTTGCCTGGGGCCCCATGAGATGAAGAGGAGTTGTCTACCATTGACTAACTGTGTAAACTTGGATTATTGGATAAATGGTTTATCCAGTCTAGGACTCAGATTCCTCATCTGTAAAACAAAGGGTTAGATTAGACAGTCTTTTTGATCCTTTACAATTCTAATACTCTGTAATTCTACTTCTTGATATTGTGTATTCTATGTTAGTAGAATTTACTACATCACTTTGTGTTCTACCATAGTATCCAGTGGGGGTTTTCCCTAATTCAACCTGTGTGCATAGGTAATGTATGTCTTATACTAGGTCGCTTATGGAAAAACTTGCTCACTCTCACATTTTAAATGAGTACGAACATATTAGGAAAGTAGGTTATATACTATATAGGCATTCTAGGTTGTGGCCATTCTTTTTGGTTATCTTCATGATTGACCCCAATCACTATGACCAAATCAATCACGTATGTGACAATCCACATAACTCATTAATATGGCTGCTGCAGTGATTTTTTCATGGATACTAACACAGCTTTTGGGCAGATAAGTGGCACAGTGGATAGATCACCAAGCCTGAGAACAGGAAGATCTTAATTCAAATCTAGCCTCAGTCGCTTACTAGCTGTGTGATCCTGGGCAAGTCTCTTAATTAAGTTTGCCTTAATTCACTGGTGAAGGAAATGGCAAACCACTCCAGTAATCTTACCAAGAAAACCTCAAAGACAGTATGGTCCATGGGTCATGAAAACCGAAACAAAACTGAATAACAACAAGCAACACGACTTCTGTGAATATTTGTTAGAGTTAAAAGAAATATGGTTGTTGTTCTGTTTCTTGTTTTTGTTTTGGTTTTTTTTGTACAAAGTAAACTGCCCCTTAACAAAACCTCTGTGCACGTGGGAAATTCTCCTTAAAATGTCCATATAGTAAGACAAGAAGTCCCAAGCTATATTTCCCTGCAACAATCAGAGGGATGTGAGCTTGATACCAGACTGCTTATTTCTGATATGGCAGAAACAGCATTTAAAAAATCATTTGAGCAGAAGAACCAGCCAAACTTCAACAATCTAAACAAATTCCCATCTGCTACAAGACACATTCATGGGAACAGGAAGTATCTTCTTCCTGAGAATTTTGTTTTTTATTATACGAATGCAGGTATGGCATGTGTGGCTTTTACTGTGTGCAAACACTCTGTATAGATGGATTTGTGTGTGCTTACATACATACATGATAGAATCATGGTTGTGTGCCTTAAAAACTTTACACTATTTATATGAAATGTGTACTAGAAAATATAAATTATGTAATAGAAACATGAAAAAAAATTATAAAGATGAATGATCCAAGAAAGTTATTAGTAATAAGGGATGTATAGGATATTCAGGGAGGACTAGCTCTCTGGTATGAGGACTTGCCAAACTCTTTTCATGGCTGCTCATCCAACTTTGGTGTCTATCCAACTCTTACTTGTATCTCCAAGAAGCTGCAGCATGCACAATGGCAGTGCCCAGGTAAAACCATCTTGGTAGATGGGCTAAACCAGATTAAGGGTAACTGATAGGCCTCAAACCCATTGGTGATTTAGGGGGATGTCAGCCCCAAGTATGTGAAGACCTCCCCCACTGTGAAATGGGTGGATGAGAATCATTTGTTCCAATTGCCATGAAGGTGACTGAAGCAGGAACTGTGGAATGTTGAGAGCTTGGTTAGATATGGAATAGTGCCAAGGTCATCCACTTCATCCCTGGTCATAATCAGTCATTCTGATTTTTGTTTTGTCACTGAACTTCAATGACTCTGGAAAAGAGAGTGAGGCTGATGACTTTGTGCAATTCTGCCTCACAATTCATATACTGGTCAAGGTATCACTCTGTGATATCATAGCTTCTCTTTGAAGGATGAACAAGGGGTATCAAGAAAGGCTTCTTATAGGGATTTTAGTTGGGACTTAAAGGAAGCTAAGAGGGAGAGATGAGAGAGTATTCCAGGCATGCAGAACAATGAATGAAAGTGCTTGTGGTCTGGAGATCAAATATTTTGTTCAAGGACCAGCAACGAGACTAGCATCACTGGAAGGAGAAGCATGTGGTGAGAAGTAAAACTTTAAAGGTAAGGGACCAGGGTGGGGGGAGGCTATGAAGAATTTTAATGCAAAGGAGGATTTTATATTTGACCTTGGGGGTGATAGGGAGCCACTGAAATTTATGGCCAACCTTGATTGATATAATTACAAAGGATTCCTTTGTTAAAAATAAATAAATTTAATGTAATCAAGATTATTCCTTTTGCATTTTATGTTTTCTACTTCTATTTTTGCTATAGATATTTTAATTCTCCATAAATCAGATTAAACCTTGCTCTTCTAACATGCTTATAGTATAAACCTTCATATCTAAATTATATACCATTTTGACTTGATCTTGGTATATGGTATAAGATGTTTGTGTGTACCTACTTTCTGTCATAATGTTTTCCAGTTATCACAGAAGTTTTTGTTAAATAATGAGTTTTATCCCTGCAGCTAGACTCTTTGCGTTTATCAAACAATAGATTACTTTAGTCATTGCCTACTGTGTATTGAGTATCTAACATATTCCACTGATCCATCAATCTATTTCTTAGCCTGTACCAACTCATTTTGATGATTGTTGCTATTTAATATTTACCCCTATTTCACTGAATATCCATCTACTCTCCTGAAAGATTATGCTTAATTTTCTGGGGTAGTTGATCCTCAGTTGTAATTCAAGCTCTTTGCCTTAAGGAATTTCATATTCCAAGATCACACCTCCTTTAATGTAGAAGCTGCAGGGTCCCATGTAATCCTGACTGTGGTTCCATGATATTTAGATTCTTTCTGTCTCACTGATTGCAGTATTATTTCTTTGACCTAATAATTCTGGAATGTGGCTACAATATTCCTTGGCACTTTCAATTTGTGATCTCTTTCAAGAGGTGAGCTATGGATTCTTTTGATGACTAATTCACTCTCTGATTTTTAGGAGCTCACGGCAGTTCTCCTTGATGATTTCTTGAGAGATGATGTCCAGGCTCTTTTCTTTAATCATGGCTTTCAGGTAAACGAATAATTTCAAAGTTATCTATCCTGGAACTATTTTCCACATCTTTTCTTTTTCCACTGAGGTATTTCACATTACTTCTCTTTTTTCATTCTCTTAGCTTTGTTTGACTGATTCTTGATATCTGATAGATTCATTAGCTTCCACTTGCCCAGTTCTAATTTTTTATGAATTGGTTTTTTTTTCCGTTGGCTTCTGTACCACTTTTTCCATTTGGCTAATTCTGTTTTTTAAGGAGTTCTCTTCACTGAGTTTTTATGGTCTTTTCCCATTTGGCCAATTCTGCTTTATGAGGAGTTGTTTTCTTTAGTTTGCCTATTTTCCCATTTGGCCAATTGTGTTCTTAAGAATTTTTTCTACCATCAGTATTCATCCTTTTTTTTCCCCCAAGCTGTTGAATCTGTCTTGCAGACCTCAAAATTATTTTTCCAAAATTTTTTCTATCTTATTTGACTCTTAAAATCCATCTTGAGTTCTTTCAAGAAGGTTTCTTGGGCTTGAGACCATTTGATATTCTCCTTTGAGGTTTTGGATGTGGAGATAGCTTTGCTTCTGAATTGCCTATTTTAATTCCTTCAGTTTTTTTTTTATTTTCTTATTACTAAAGGGAAACTTTTTGATACAATATTGAGTAAGTGGTGATAATAGACATGCTTGCTTCACCCCTGATTTTATTGGAAAAGCTTCTAGAATATCCCTGTTACCTATAATGTCTGCAGATGGTTTTATTGGTGATACCTACTGTTTTAAGGAAAACTCCATTTATTCCTAAGCTCTCTGATGTTTTTTAATAGGAATGGGCCTTGTATTTTGGCAAAAGCTTTTTCTACATCTATTCAGATAATGATATGCTTTTTGTTAGTTTTGTTATTGATATTGTGATCGTTTTCCTAATGTTAAACCAGCACAGCATTCCTGGTATAACTCCCACCTAGTAATAGTGATAATAATATGATAAGTTGTTGTAATCACTTTGTTAATATTTCATTTAAAGTTTTTTTTTTTTAATCTATATTCATCAGGGAAACTGGTCTTTAATTTTCTTTCTCTGCTTTGGGTATGAGCACTAAATCTGTATTAAAAAAAGAATTTGGTAGGACTGCTGTACCTACTTTTCCAAAGTTTATACAATATTAGAATTAATTGTTTTTTAATGTTTAATAGAATTCACTTGTAAATCAATCTGACCATGGAGAGTTTTTTTATTAGTGACTTCATTGATGGCTTTTTCTCTTTCTTTTTCTGAAATGGGACTATTTAAGTATTTTATTTACTTTTCCATTAATCTGTGCAATTTGTATTTTTGCCAATATTCATTCTTTTCACTTAGATTTTTCAGGTTAATTGCCATGCACTATGGCAAAACAGCTCCTAATTGTGATTTTTAATTTCCTCTTCATTGGTGGTGAATTCACCTTTTTTTTAAGTTTTTCATAGTGGTAATTTGGTTTTCTTCCTTTTTTAAATCAACTTCAAAGGTTTATCAATTTTATTGATTTTTTTCATAAAACTAGCATTTAGTTTTATTTATTAGTTCTTTTTTTCTTAATTCCAAGTGTATTGATCACTCTGGTGATTTTTGGTATTTCTGATTTTGTGTTTAATGGGGGATATTTAATTTGTTCTTTCTCTATGTTTTTTTATTTGCATGCCCAAATAATTTATCTCCTCTTTCTCTGTTTCATATATGTAAGCATTTTGAGATATAAAATTTCCCCTCACAACTGCTTTGGTTACATCCCATAAGTTATGGCATATTGTCTCATTATTGTCATTCTCTTGGATGATTTTATTGAATCTTTCTAGGATTTGTTGTCTGATCAATTCATTATTTGGATTAGATTATTAACTTACCAATTAATTTTTATCTATCTTTCCATGTCCAATAATAATGAAACATTTTGCATCATGATCTGAAAAAAATGCATTTAATATTTCTTTCTTTCTGCATTTGATTGTAAGTGTTTTATATCCTGATACATGGTCAGTTTTTGTGTAAGTGCAACGTGCCATTGAGGAAAAAGGCATATACTTTTCCATCCACATTCAGTTTTCTCCAGAGTTCTATCACATCTAACTTTTCTAAAATTATATTGACCTTAACTTCTTTCTTGCTTATTTTGTGGTTAGATTTATCTAGTTCTGAGAGGGTGAAGTCTCTCACTGGTATGATTTTGCTGTCTATTTCTTCATATAACTCACTTAACTACTCCTCTAAGAATCTGGATGTTAAACCACTAGGTGCATATATGTTTAGTGTTGATATTACTTCTTTGCCTGTGGTACTTTCAACAGGATGTAGTATTCTTCTTTATCTCTATTATTAAATCAATTTTTGCTGTTGCTTTGTCTGAGATAAGCATTTCTTTGCCTTTTTTGTTTTACTTCATCTGAACCATGATATATTGTGGTCCAGTTTTTTACCTTTACTCAGTATTTATCTGTCTTCTTCAAAAGCATTTCTCTTAAACAACATATTGTAGGATTTTGCTTTTTAGTCTCCTCAGAAGAGGAATTTCTCCTAAATTCCAGGGAAGGGTTCATTTTATTCGTGCTCATAATTTTGATTATAGTGTCTTTCTCTCCATTCTGTCCCCCACTCATACTTTTCTCTCTCCTTTCATCCTTTCCCTCCTCACTAGTGTTTTTTTGTTGCCACTGCCTCCCTAAATCTGCCACCCTTTCTATCAGACCTCCACTTTTGTTTCCCATTTCTCCTTTTATCTCTTCCCTCCCTTCTGCCTTACCTTCTATCCACCCACATCCTTTTCTTTCCTCTTTCTCCTCCTACTTCTCTACAGGGTAAATTAAATTTTGAAATCCAACTGAATATTTCTGTTATTCTCCCTTTGATCCAAATAAGATGAGAAACAATGCTCATTCACTCCTTTCTTTCCCTCTAATATAATAGGTCTGCTTTGTCTTTTCATATTTCATTATTTATCTTGTCCTGTTCACCCTTTCCTGTTCCACTACTGCAAGCCTTTCTTCACCCCTTGTTCTTTTATATCATTACATCAAAGTCAACATATGTCTATGTCCTCTTTTTATACCTTCTAACTGATAAAGATACAGTGCTTGAGAATTACAAGTATCATGTTCCCAGCAAGAATGCAAACAGTTTAGCCTTATTAAATAACGTATTTTTTCCATGACTTTATCTTTTTTGTGCTTCATCTGAGTCTTGCATTTGAAGTTTGATATTTCTATTCAGTGCTGGTCTTTACTTAGGATTAAAAATCCATTATTTCACTGAATATTTATCTTCTCCCCTCAAAGATTATGCTCAATGTTTCTGGGTAGTTGATTGTTGGTTGTAATCCAAGTTGTTTTGCCTTCAGGAATATGATATTCCAAGTTTTCCAATCCTCTAAAGAAGAAGTTGCTAAATTGATTGTTGGTTCCAGGACCCAAGATGCCAGAGTGCTAGGTAATTGCTATCTCCCTCCCCTTGTTGACCTTGACGAGCTCAGAGAATACCTTCCGGGGAAAAACCCTGGAACAGTGGGAACAGAAGATGGGGTAAACAGACTCAGCCCAAGAGGCTAGAAAGATCGCTAAGGAGGGCTCCTCTTGTTGTGACTGAGGGAAACCAGTGCAGGATCAGAGCTGTCCCAGATAGCCCCACCTCAACAATCCAAGAGAAGATCCTGAAACCCAGTGGGGTGAAGCCACCAACTGCCAACACCAGGACCGCAGGAGTGCATCAGCATGCCAGTGGAATCTGTCCAGTAGCACAGGCAACTGAGCTTGCGTATGCTCTAGCTCAGCAGAGGAGCCTCCAGCATTCAGACCAGCCCTCCCTTACATTTGACCAGCTAGCTCAAGGGTGACTGCGGGGAAAACACAAAAAGACTTCATCTGGCCTATGCTTTCAAACACCAGTCAGCTCAGCGCCAGGTAAACTGCAGGATTTTAGTTTCTCCCTGAAAGAACCAGAAGCCAAAACAAACAAAGTCTCAAATTTTAGTCAGAAGAACTGTGGGACAGAGTTCTCTGTGCCACAGATGCAGAAATCTACTTTGAAAGTGAGAAAAAAGGTTATTATCATGAGCATGAAGCAAAGCAGAAAGGAAAAGAACATAGAAACTTTCTATGGGAAAAAGGATCAAAACAAAAATGGCAAAGAAATCAGCTTTGAGACTGTATTCCAATCTGAAACATCAGAAAGGAATATGAACTGGTCTGAAGAAAAAAGAGCCTTCTTGGAAGAGCTCAGGAAGGATATAAAACCCAAATTAGAGTAATAGAAGAAAAACTGGTCAAAGATTTTAAAAATATGAAAAAAGAATTCATTGAAGAGAACAGCTCCTTAGAAAGAAAACCTGGACAAATGCAAAAGGAAGTACAAAACCTAACTGGTGAAAATAACTCCTTAAAAGCAACAATTGGACAGATGGAAAAGGAGATGTGAAAGTTAACTGAAGAATGCAATTTGATAAAAAATAGAATTAGGCAAGTAGTAGCCAATGAATCTATGATACATCAAGAATCAGTGAAACAGAATTTAAAGAATGAAAAGATAGGAGAAAATGTACAATATCTAATTGGAAAAACAACTGACTGGGAAAATAGATCCAGGAGAGAAAATCTAAGGATTATTGGTCTACCAGAAAGCCTAGACAAAGAAAAGAGCCTGGACAATATCATCCAAGAAATCATGAAGAAAAATTGCCCAGAAGTCCTAGACCCAGAGGACAAAATAGTCATCAAAAGAATCTACTGTTCACCTCAAAGGGACCCTAAACTAAAAACAACAAGGAATATTGTTGCCTAATTCAAGAACTATCAAGTGAAGGAGAAAATACTGCAGACAGCCAGAAAGAAACAATTCAGATATCGAGGAACTACAGTCAGGATCACACAGGACCTTGTAGCTTCTACATCAAAAGATCGAAGGAATTGGAATACGATATTCTGTAAGGCAAAGGAGTTGGGACTACAACCAATGATTAATTACCCAACAAACTTGAGCATAATATTTCAGGCAAGGAGATGGACTTTCAATGTAATAAGGGATTTCCAGATCTTCCTGATATAAAGACCAGAACTTCATAGATAATTCCATCTTCAAACGCAGGTCACAAGAGGAAGTAAAAAGGTAAACAGGGGGGAAAAAAAACTTGCAACACAATAAGGGAGAATTATTTATGTCCCTATAAGGGAAGATGATACTTGTTAATCTTGAGAACTGCATACTTATTGTGAAATGCAAAAGGATATACATAAATAGAGGAAGTGGTTATAAATTAAATGATGTGAAGACAGCAAATGTGATTTAGGGGTGTGAAGGGGTTGTAATGGGAGAAGTGAAAAAGAGGAGGCAGAAAAAAGTAAGTTTCAGCACAGGAAGAGGCACAAACATATATTATGGTACAGCAAAAGAGGGGAGGGAGATGAGCATTGTTTGACAGGTAGTTTCATCTGATTGCATTCAAGGAGGGTAAAACAAACTCAATTAGGTATAGAAATACAAGAAGATCTACAGATAGTAGGAGGGGAAGGAAAGAAAAGGGAGGGCAAGCTAAGAGGGAGGGAAGAAGTAGTAAGGCAGAAAGGGATCATAAGGGAGGGGTGGTGAAAGAAGGGAGGAAATACTGAGGGAAGTGATGGTCACATGTTAAAATTCTATTGTGGACGGGAAGGGAAAAGGGAGAAATGAAAGTATAAGCAAGGGGAAAGGCAATGGACTGAAAGACACAGATAGTAATCATAACTGAGAATGTGAATGGGATGAACTCTCCCACAAAATGGAGAAGAGAATAATGGAATAAAAGCCATAATCCAACAATATGTTGTTTACAAGAAACACATTTGAAATTGGGCGTGCACACAGGGTAAAGGTAAAAGGTTGGAGCAGAATATTTTGTGCTTCACCTGATGTGAAAAAGCAAGGGTAGCAATCCTAATCTCAGAAAAATCAAAAGTAGAAATACATCTAATCCAAGAGATAAGGAAGGAAACTATATCCTGCTAAAAGGTACCACAGAAAATGAAGCAATATCATTACTAAACATATATTTTCCAAGTGATATAGCATCCAGATTCTTAAAGGAGAATTTAAAGGAGTTACAAGAAGAAACAGACAGCAAAACTATACTAGTGGGGGACCTCAACCTCCCCCTTGCTGAACTTGTTGAATCTAACCACAAAATAAACAATAAATAAGTGCAGGAGGTGAATAGAACTCTGGATAAGGTAGATAAGATAGATCTCTGGAGAAAATTGAATGGAAGAGGAACAGGGAGGGGAAACAATTTAAGTTACATGGATGTGATTGTAGAACATGGAAAACAAATAAATTAACAGAAAAGGAAAAAAAAGAAAAGCAAAAACAAAACAAAACAAAACAAAACAAGTGGCTAAGTCTTGTGCAAACCTGTTCGTGGTTCCATGATATTTAAATTGCTATTCTTGCTGTTGCAGTATTTTCTCCTTGAATTAATATTCTGAAATTTGACTCCATTATTCCTTACAGTTTTAATTTTAGAATCACTTTCTGAAAGTGATTAATAAATTCTTTCAGTGACTATTTTACCTTCTTGTTGGAGGATATCAAGGCAGTTTTCCATGGTAATTTCTTTTTTTTTTTCTTTTTCTTCAGAATTTCTTTGAGTCTTCTTTAGCAAGCTGTTGACTCGCTTTTCATGATTTGCTTGCATTGCTCTCATTTCTCTTCCCAATTGTTCTCCTTCCTCTCTTACTTGATATTCAAAATCCTTTTTGAGGTCTTCCATGGCCTGAGACTATATTTATTTGGGAGGTTTGGGATGCAGAAGACTTTACTTTTATGTCTTCCTCTGATGGTAAGAATTGTTCTTCCTCATCTGAAAGGATGGAAGAAAATACCTGTTCACCAAGAAAGTAACCTTCTATAGTCTTATTTTATCCCTTTTTTTTTAGCATTTTCCCAACCAGTCACTTAACTTTTGAGTCATTTGTCAAGTGGGGGATATACTCTGGGGATGTAGTTCCTCCGAAGTGGCACAATCAAGGGAGAGGAGTTTACTCCTCTTCTGTACTGCTCTCTGGTCTGAGAGCTACCAAAGCTTTTCTGTCCAGGATCTACATGTAGAATTCCCTTTCTAGAGCCTCCATCAGCTCCACCACGCCAGTCAATACTCTTTCTCACCCCAGGGCTGTCACTTACTGCTGAGAGTCATATCAGCAGCTCAATTGCCCCAGGAGCTTTAGGCCAAGGGCTCCAAAAGTAGATACTGCTGCTGCTGCCTCTGCCGCCACCTGGAAATGTGGCTCAGGCATGATCCTTGCTCCCTTCTCACCTTTGAACATGTCTTTGATGTTTGTGGGTTAAGGAATCTGAGAACCACAGCTGCTGCTGGGAATTCTGCTCCTGAGGCCTCTTTGGGTCCTGTTGCTGCTGGTGATGTGCAGCCAAGGCTGGGCTGAACTCCGTGAGTTGCACTCCACTACATGCTCCTTGTGATAGACCTTTCTTGTTGAACTTCCAGGCCAGCTTGGGCTAGAAATCTCTATCACTCTGTCATTTTGTCACTTCTACTACTCTAGATTTTGTTTAGAGTTATGTTTTACAGGTATTTTATGGGCTGTGAGGGAAGTGCTAATGGAATTGTGTTTTTTTCTACTCCACTATCTTGGCTCTGCCCCCCTGCAATAATTTCTTGAAAGATGCTGTCCAGGCTCTTTTTTTATTATTATTATGGCTTTCAAGTAAACCAATAATTTTTAAATTATCTCTTCTGAACTATTTTCTAGGTCAGTTTTTTTTCCAATGACATATATTACATTTTCTTCTATTTTATTTATTCTTTTCTTTTTTATTGATGGATTATTGATGTCCCATAGAGTTGCATAACTTCCATTTGTCCAATTCTAACTTTTAAGAAATTATTTTCTTCAATTTACTTTTCATCTCCTTTTCTTTTTAGCCAATTCTCCTTTTAAAGTAGTTGTTTTCTGCAATGGATGTTTTAATCATTTGGACAATTGTGTTTTTTAAGGAATTGTTTTCTTCAGTCAATGACTCTGTCTTACATACCTCTCATTTATTTCCAAATTTTTTTCTTCTACCTCTTTTATATAATATTTAAAATTCTTTTTTTTTGTGCTCTTCCAAAAAGGCTTTTGGGTTTTGAGACCAACTGACATTCCTCTTTGTGGTTTCACATGTAGGTACTTTGACAATGTTGTCCTTTTCTGAGTTTGTGTTTTCATCTTCCTTGTCACCATAGTAACTTTCTACTGTCAGGGTTCTATTTTTCTGCTTCTGCTCGTTTTTGACTATTTTATGCCCTATAATTTTGAGTTCTCCTCCTGGGGCACAGAGGGGACTTTCTCAAGCTTCTTCTTTTGGGGGTCAGTGGAATGGTCACTAGCTTCCTGTGCCAGGGCCTCAAGTGCTGGTTGCTTGCTTACAGTACTTGGGTGGCCTGAACTAGTCACACATGTTGTTGGCTAGTTTCTGGGGCTGCAACTTGCCTTCTGTTCTGGTGCTAAAAATCTCATAGTTGGCCGCCTGTGGCACCACTCTGCTGAGGCAGGACTGAGAGCCCTCAGTTGCAGATCTTTTCTATGACTAAGAACCTTCCTGGATACTTTTTTCTGGGCTGTGTTCCCCTTTTACCCAAGTGAGACAGGCCTTTCCAGAAGTCCTTTTAAGTTATCTTAAACTGGAAAATTTTTAAGCTATTTGTTTTTAAGCTGTCTGTTCTTTCTCTCTACAATCTGCTTAGTGGATTGATTTAAAGTTATTTCTGAGGGGAACTGGAGAGAGCTCAGGTAACTGCTGACTTCTCTCTGCCATCTTAGCTCCACCAAATACATTATTTCTTTTTTTCAAAAATTATTTATTTATTTTTAGTTTTCAACATTAAATTCCACAAGTTTTGTCTCCCTCCCCCACCCCTCACTCCAAGACAATGTGCAATCTGATATAGGTTCCACATACACAAGCATATTAAGCATATTTTCACATTATTCATGTTGTAAAGAAGAATTAGAACAAGTGGGATCTACCACAGGAAAGAAGAGACAAAAAGAGAGAAAGAGAGAGCAAATAATATGCCTCAATGTGCATTCTACATTCAGATTCTGTAGGTCTTTCTCTGGACATTTATAGAATTTTCTGTCATGAGCTTTTTGAAGTTGTCTTACAATCTTGCATTGCTGAAAAGAACGAAGTCTATCAAAGTCATTGTACATTATGATTGTGACTATGTACAATGTTCTCCTGGTTCTGCTCACCTCATTCCACATGAAGTTCATGTGAGACTTACCAGGTTTTTCTGAAGTCCACCTGCTCATAATTTCTTATAGCACAATAGTAAAATACTCTATTTCTTAAGACTATCTCTTTTTTCTTGTCATAAACAAATTATAGGAAAAACCTAAGAAGGTCATTAATGATTTAGCATGTCTGATTCCAATTAGATTGCTATTTCTCCTTAAAACAGGAATATTGAATTGATATTTCATGTGTGAAATCTAAACATCATAGGAAAGCAGTTTAAACATCTACTTCTCATGTAATATAGTGAGGGACAAATATGGTGCTATTATCAAAGTTTGAATTTGGGAGAAGAGGAACTACTGACAAATCCTAGGCCTTCTATTGGCTATCTACATGTCCATAGTTTAGTTCATTTTTTCTTAGCCTCAGCTTATTCTTCTAAAAATGAGAGTTGGATAATGCGATATATAAGATCCTTTCCAGGTTGAAATTTACTATTTTATGATTATATATGGTTTTGAGAATCATAATACTGTTTGACTTCTCCACTAGCTACAGAATAAATTATTAAGGAGATGGAAGGAAAAGATGCAAAGAAGAGTAACAATAGTTAAAGTTCACAATTCAAAATCATTAATCCTGAAAATAGGACTTCAGATGTGAAGCAGCTTTCAAGTTTATTTGGATAATATGATGTATTAGGCTAATTTCCATATCCTACCTCTTTAAAACACTACCACTGAAAGAAAATCTCATTGACCTAGAATAATTCAATTTTGTATATAAAAGTTAACTAGTAGAGAGAATTCAAAGAAATATGTGACATATAAGCATATAATTTGATACAGAATTGAAAAAAAACCATTGTATGTTCAGAGGAGGTTTATGAAATAGTCTAACTCCCTTATTCTTGGGACATGTCGAATGCATGTTTATATGAAAATGTTTGCAGGAAAGGTATTTCACTGAAGTCAGTGATGGCAATTATTTATCAATTTTGTGAAGCTTTTGCAAAAGAAATAAGAGATGTTTTTAAGCTTTTACCTTTCTTAATCTATATTTTTGGGTGTAATTGCAACGTCTTGCCTAGAATTTCTATGGATTTTTGTTGTATGTTTTTTAGAATTAGTATTAACTGGAAAAAAATTCATCCTCCACCTTACTGATAATTTATTTCTATCTGTTTCTTTTTCTTGCTATGGTACTGCCTTTCTAATCAAGTCTTAGTCAAAGTCTACAAAATAGATTTAGGTGCCTTTTCCTTCACAAAACCTTCTGTTTCTTTTACTTGTTGGATCATTATTCCAAATATTGATCTACATTCAAATTTGGTTGTATCAAACATACAAATCTGAATAACCTGTTTATTTGTCATACTGTCAAGTGAAAAATGTTTCATGGAAAACAATCAGCTAGTCTAGTTCAAATGTATAACAACCACACAAGTGCTTCACTTCAAGACACCTCATCTGCTATGATATGGAAATAAATTAAATACTAATTTTGTAACTGCAAACTCTCTTGCACAACTCATGAACATGACTTTTCATAAGTCCTCCATAAAAGGAGTCTTCTCTCTGTGATTATTTCTTCTATTTCTCTTGACATCATAAACAAACAGTGGAACACACCGGTTATTCATCATTCCTTACTCTCAACATAGGCCTACCCCACCTATTTTTCCAGTTTTATGTTTCTTGGGTAATATATATTATTCCCTAATGAAAATAGATGAATTTTTAAAAATAGAATATAAAAAAAGGACTGAAGCAATGTACCACAAAGACTATATATTTTGCAAAGATCATATTTATTTTAGGATTTCAAGGTTGGTTTAACATTAAGGAAAGTAGAAACTCAAATAACCATATTATTAATAAATCAATTTTTAAAATCATGAATATATCAATAGATGCAAAAATGTTTTTGCCAAAAAATCTATTTCTGTTTAAAAAATAGAAAATATGTGAATAAATCACCCTTTCCTTAAAATGATAAATAGTGCGCATGTAACATCAAATGAATGTAAACTAGAAACTTTTCCAATAAATCTAGGGATAAAACAAGGTTTTCCACTGCAAATACTGTTATAGATCTAAAAATCCTGGTTATGGCAAGAAAAGACTGCAGGTATAACCACAAGCAAAGAAGAATCAAAATATGAGTTAACACACCAAAGAGTCAGTAAAAATTGAAGCAATCAATAACTTTGGGAAACTTTCAAGATATTAAGTAAATGAAAAAAAATCATCAGTATTTATATATAATACCAATAAAATTCAGCATGAAGAAATAAATTCAATTAAAATTGCTTCAGAGGGAGGATTCTAGAAAGATCTTGGAGTATATCAGAAAATTTCAAGCTTTCCAGTTTTCCCCCACAAACAAGACAAAATTGTATCTAAGGGTGAACATAGAGTAGTAAAAATTAACCAGAATTCTAGCAGAACAATAGTCCTGTCTGAACAACTCCAGGGGAACAGAATAAAAACCCCAGAACTGAGGTTTGGTTCCTTTGGAGTGTAAATACCTCCAGGCTACTTCCACTGAAACACCAAGCTATGAGTCCTGTGGCTACCTCAGTGGTGATGTAACCTTAACTTCAGCAACAGGAAATTTGACTTCCTGGACAGTGTGTGGAGTGAGGGCTATGGACAGGAAAAAAAATTGAGGGAACCTCCACTGATAAGGGGCACCAGGCTCAGCTGTGCTGCCCATATGCATCCCTGGGTGAGAAGGAACTAGGACACATCTGATGAGTGCAGAAGCAGTGGAGTGGAGTCACCACTGACACTGGACACTTACCAGAAGACAGAGCTCTTGGTTTTGGTTCCATGCCAGAGGGAAAAACTGAAAGAAGATCTGAAACTAAGAGGTGCCATCTCCCATACCTCAGAACTAGAGGTGATTACAGGAAGTTGCTATTTTTTTTAAATGAGCAGGCAAAAGAAAACCCAACCATAGAAAGTTAGTATGGGAATAGAGAAGACTGAAGTTAATTTACAGAGGAAAATATTGAAGCAAAACATAAAAAGCCTCTCCTGCTCAAAAAATAATGTTAAAGGGTCACTTGCCCCAAAAAGAATTCATTCTAGAAGTTTTAAAAGACTTTAACAATCAAATGAGACAGATTGAGGGAAAAAAAGTTGAAAATAAGAACAATCGAAGAAAAGCAGGAAGACTGTGAAAAGAAATTCAACCAATTAGAGAAGGAGATCCAGAATCTAAAGGAAGAAAAAAAAAATCCACAATACAGCAATAAACCCAAGCACTCAAAGATTACAGGATATTTTCACCCAGAAGACAGTCTAGGAATGTTTGTCTGTAAAATTTGTGTGTGGAGAAGCTAAATTTTGCAGTGAATATAGTGTCTGGGTTAAAGTCAGGAAGACTCATCTTCCTGATTTCAAATCCGATTTCAGATACCTATTAGCTATGTGACCCTGGCAAGTAACTCACCCTATCTGAGTCAGATTCTCATCTCTAAAATGAACTGGCAAAGAAATGACAAACCACTTCAGTATTTTTGCAAGAAAACCCAAAAATGAGGTCATAAAGAATCAGACCAGACTATGAAACAACTGAACAACAATAACAACAAAATTTACATGATTTCCCCCTCCCACAATAATTCATTTCTTTTTGTTTCTTACTAATTAATTTTTTAATACATAAAAAACATCAACAGATACACATGTAAGTACTCCTACACTCACAAATGGTACAGTCATTTCTGGAAATAATTGAGCACAATTATAGTAGAGAATGATTGGAATTTTACCCATACATATAAGTGGATATGAATTAACTTTATCAAATTAGTTCTTGTGTTGTCCATTGTGTTTGAGTTTTGCTTCTATTTAAAGTTATCTTAAATCATACAATTATATTTATTTTATAATTATATTCATATATGAGTTTATGTATACATATACGTGTTCAGGCCTATAGATCAATTCCATACTGTAATGCTTCCTCCTTCACAATCAGCCAGTAGATAAAATTTCTGCTCAGCAAAAAAACACAGTGAGAAATGTAAATATAAGCCCCCCAAAACATATTGAAAAAGTTTCATACATTACATGTTGGCAATAGAGGGCGTAAACATAAAATACAAAAATGACAAGACAAATTTCTCATGGCATATGTGGTCAGGGATACTCCTGGCCTCAAATTTCTTATATATTGTGAAGTTTTCAGAGTATCTCTGCTGGTTGGATTACTCACCTTGGGTTCCAAGGTCTGTTTGTCTGCACAGCTTATATATTGACTCTATAAATAACTTATGTTTATGTAGTTGATAGCTATCAATATTTACTATACTGGAAGTTAATAATAAATTTAATATTTTAATTCTTTTAAAAATGAATTGAAGTTAAATAAGATTACTATAAAACATTTAAAAAATACTAATATTAGCATTGTTTTGCATTTTGTGCACAGAATATTTTAATTTTTTCCTATTATATGTAAATAGAGTTTTCAATAATAATTTCTGTAATATTTTAGTTCTATTTTTTTTCTCCCTCCCTTGCTTACCTCCTCTTCTCCTAATTGGGGATTTTTTAATTTGATTTTTTTTCTAGCTTTTTTAGTTACATGTCCAATTCATTGATTTCCCCTTTCTCTATGTTATTCACGCATGCATTTAGAGGCATAAAGTTTCCCAAAAGTACTTCTTTAGCTACATTCCATACATTTTGATGTTGTCTCATTATTGTCATTCTCTTTGATGGCATTTTTGATTATTTCTATGATTTGCTGTTTAACCCACACTTTCTAAAAAATAATACTATTGAGTTTCCAATTAATTTTAATCTTTCTTTCCATTTCCCTTCATTAACTGCAATTTTATTACATCAATGTTGAGGTCCTCCACTAGTAGAGTTTTGCTGCATATTTCTTCCTATAATTCACTTAATTTCTCGAGGAATTTGGAAGATATACCCCTTGGTACACATATGATTAGTATTGCAATCACTTATTGTTTATGGTAACTTTTAGCAAGATCTAGCCTCTTTTGCGGGGGGGGAGGATAAGAGCCAAAATAGTGGAGTGAGAGCAGGTACTCACCTAAGCTATAAGACAAATTCCTTCAGATACCTATAAAAAGAGAATCTGAGCAAATTTGAGAGTGGCAGAATAAAATAGGAGACAGAGTGTGACATATTTCCAACCCAGGATGGACTGGAAAGTCAATGGGAACTCTCTTTTACAAGGGATTGGCGGAGATCACAGCACACAGGGTGCACAAACATGAACCCTGCCATAGCAAAGCCAAGCCAGAATGCTGGGGCAGTCTGAAGAAGCAGCAGCACTGTGAATTCACAACATATCAGGCCAGGATAGGAGTCCAATGGAAGTGAGTGAGAGAAAATTGCAGAGCCTCAGGTAACAGCAGCAGCTGCTCCTGAGACTATCAACCCATAGATTAAATGATGGTAAGTAACCTACTTGAACATCCAGGAGCCAAGATGGTGGAGTGATCTGTAAGTGGTCTTCCCTCCCCTTGTTGACCTTGAAAAACTCAGAGAATATTTCCCCAGAAAAAATCCTGGAACAGTGGGATCAGCTGAAGGGACAAACAGTCTCTTAATCCTTGAGGCTAGGAGAATCACAAAGCAGGATCCCTCTTGCTGTGCCTGAAGAGGACTACTGCAAGACCAGAGCTGTCCCAGAAAGCCCTACTTCAGTGAACCAAGAGGAGATTCTGAGCCCCAGGGTTGGGGGGGGGGAGGGTGAAGCCCATAACAACCAACACCAGGACGCCAGGTGTGCCTTAGCACATACAGGGAAATCAGAAAGACCCCAGCACATATGCGGTTCAGAAGACTAGACCTTCTGTAGCCACACAACCCCTCTACCACACTTAAAGCAGATAGCTCCAGAGTAAAACTGGGGCAACTCAGAAAGACTTCACCCAGTCTCTGCTTTGACACAACAGCCAGCTTGGTACCAGGTAAGCTACAGTATTTTAGCTTCTAGCTGAAAGGACCAGTGACCACAATACATAATACACGTTACAATACACATTAGCCTCAAGTTCTAAGAACAAGAATCATGGGACAGAGGCCCTTGTGCCCCAGAAGCAGAGATCCACTTTAAAGTTAGGAAAATGCTAATCATTATGAGCAGGAAGCAAACCAGAGAAGAAAAGACTATAGAATCTTTCTGTGGGAACAAGAAATAAAGCATGAATACCAAAGAGGTTAGCATTGAGACTGTACTCCCATTTGGCACTACAGAAGGGAATATGAACTGGTCTCAAGCCCAAAGAGCATTCATGGAAGGGCTCAAGAAGGATTTTGAAAACCAAATTAGGGAAGTAGAAGAAAAATTGGCCAATGATCTTAAAATTATAAAAAAAGAAATCATGGAAGAATTCAAAAGTAAAATTGGACAAATGGAAAAAGAAACAAAAAACCTAACTGGAAAATAATTCCTTACAAGGAATAACTGGGCAAATGAAAAAGGAGATGCAAACATTAGTTTAAGAAAACAATCTATTAAAAATTAGAATTGGGCTAGTAGAAGCTAATGACTCTATGAAACTTCAAGAATCAGTCAAACAGAATGTAAAGAATGGAAAAATAAAATAATTAAATATAAATATAAAATAAATAAATAATGTATAAATAAATAAAGATAAATGATTAATTGGAAAAATAACTGACCTGGAAAAAAGATTCAGAGAGGAAATCTAAGAATAATTTGTCTATCAGAAAGTCATGATGAAAAAAAGAGAATGAGCAACATTGTCTAAGAAATTATCAGGGAAAACTCTCCAAGAGGGGAGGGAGATGAGGATTGTTTGAGATTTACTCTCATCTAACTTTCTTCAAGGAGGGAGCAACAAATTAAAGAATAGAAATTTAACTAGCTCTATAGACAGTAGGAGAGGAAAGGGCAAAGAAAAGGGAAAGGACACTAAAAGGGAGGGAAGAAGAGGTAAGGGAAAATGGGAGTAAAAGGGAGGGGGGCTGAAAACAGGGAGGGAAAACTGAGGGAGGCAGTGGTCAAAAATTAAAACTCTATTGTGAAGGTGAAGGGAGAACTAAAAGCATAAATGCGGGAAAGAGGGTGAAGGGAAAGACACCTATAGTAATCAAAGCTGTGAATGTGAATGAGATGAACTCTCCCATAAAAGAGAGATGGAAAGCATAATGTATTAAAAACCATAATCCAACAGTATATTGTTTACAAGAAACATTTGGAACAGAGGGGTGCACACAGGGTAAAGGTAAAGGGTTGGAGCAGAATATATTGTGCTTCAGCTGAGGTAAAAAAGCCGGGAGTAGCAATCCTAATCTCAGACAAAACAAAGGCAGAAATAGATCTAATCAAAAGAGATAAGGAAGGAAACAATATTCTTCTAAAAAGTAACACAGATAATGAATCAATATCACTACTAAAACTATATGCTCCAAGTGGCATAGCATCAAAATTCTTAGAGGAGAAGTTAAGGGAATTACAGGAAGAAATGGACAGCAAAACTATACTAGTGAGGGACCTCAGCATCCCCCTCTCAAAACCTGATAAATCTAAACTCAAAATAAACAAGAAAGAACTTAAGGAGGTGAATAAAACTCTGGTTAAGGTAGATATGATAGATCTCTGGAGAAAACTGAATGGAGATAGAAAGGAATATACCTTTTTCTCAGTGGTATAAGGCACATATACAAAAATTGACCATGTATTAAGGCTTATAAAACTCCCAGTCCAGTGCAGAAAGGCAGAGATAATCAATACATCCTTCTCAGATCATAATACAATAAAAATATATATGTAATAAAAGGCCATGGAAAGACAGAGAAAAAATTAATTAGAAACTAAATAATCTAATAAGAGAAAATGAGTGGATTAAACAGCAAATCATAGAAACAATCAACAGCTTCATTCAAGAGAATGACAATTATGAGACAGCATACCAAAACGTATGTGACATTGCAAAAGCAGTTCTTAGGGGAAGTTTTATATCATTGAAAGCCTACATGAATGAAATAGAGAAAGAGGAAATCAATGAATTGGGCACGCAGCTGAAAAAGATAGAAAAGGAACAAATAGAACTCTCTAGGAAAAATCCTGAGGGACTAGATGAATTTAAAAGTGAATTTTAGCAAATATTTAAAGAAGAGCTAATCCCAATACCATATAAACTATTTGGTAAATTGGTGAAGAAGGAGTCGTACCAAATTCTTTTTATGATACAAATATAGTTCTGATACCTAAACCAGGAAGAGTGAAAACAGAGGAAGAAAATTATAGACCAACTTATCTAGTGAATATAGATGCAAAAATTAGTATAAGATATTAACAAAAAGAATATAGCAACCTATCACGAAAATATTACATTATGATCAGGAAGGATGTACACCAGGACTGCAGGACTGGTTCAGTTAGAAAAACTATCAGCGTTACTGATCATATCAACAAGAAAACTAACAGAAACCATTTGATTTCCTCAATAGATGCAGAAAAAGCTTTCGACAAATAAAACACTGACTCCTATTGAAAACACTGAAGAACACAGGAATAAATGGAGCCTTCCATAAAATAACAAGGAATATCTTAGAGAAGTCCAGAGAATCAAGTAAAAACTATTTGAAATAAGAAACAACTTGGACAAAATTGCAGGTTATAAAACAAATTCACATAAATTCATTTGCATTTCTAAATATTATGAACAAAGCCCAACAGCAAGAGACAGAATGATAAATTCCATTTAAAGCCATGGTAGACACTATAAAATATCTGAGAGTCTACCTGCCAGAACAAACCCAGGGACTATATGAACACAATTATAAAACACTTTTGCACAAATAAAGTTAGATCTAAGTAAGTCGGAAAACATCATTTGCTCATGACTAAGCCAAATTAAAAATATATTACAGTAGAGGGAAAGAGGGGAGGGAGATTAGCATTGTTTGAGATTTGCTTTCACCTGATTTCCTGTTGAAAACACTGGAGAACATAGGAATAAATGGAATTTTCCATAAAATAATAAGCAGTGTCTACCTAAAACCATCATCAAGAATTATATGGAATGGGTATAAGCTAGAAGCTTTTCTAATTAGATCAGGGGTGAAAGAAGACTGTTCATTATCACCACTGTTATTCAATATAGTACTAGAAATGTTAGGTTTGCCAATAAGAGAAGAAAAGGAAATTGAAGGAATGAGAATAGGCAAAGAAGAAACTAAGTTTTCACTCTTTCCAGATGATATGATGATATACTTAAAGAATCCCAGAGGACCAAGTAAAAAACTACTTGAAATAACAAACATGTTTGGCAAAGTTGCAGATTAAAAAATAAACCCAGAGAAATGCCAGGGAGGGTAGCCTAGCTTTACCAGATCTCAAATTGTATTACAAAGCAGCAATCATCAAACCACTTCATACTGGTTAAGAAATAGAGAGACAGACTAGTGGAATGGGTTAGGTACTCAAGACACAGTAGTCAATGAATATAGCAATCTACTGTTTGATAAACCAAAGACCCCAGCTTCTGGGATGAGAACTCACTTTTTGACAAAAATTACTGGTAAAACTGGATTATAATGTGGTAAAAACAGGGCATAGACCAGTTCCTGACACTGCATATATGTTCTAGGTGTAAAGATTGATGCTGTAAATAAATTAGGGGAGCAAGGAATAGTATATTTGTCAGATACATGGAAAATGGAGAATTTTTGACCAAGAGATAGAGAACATTATGAAGTGCAAAATGGATGATTTTGTTTACATTAAATTAAAAAGATTTTGCACAAACAAACCCAATGCAACCAAGATTAAGAAGGCAGCAGAAGCTGGGAAAGAATTTTTGCAACTAACGTCTCTGAAAGGCCTCACTTCTAAAATATATAGAGAATTGAGTCAAATATACAAGAATACAAGTCATTCCCAAGTTGATAAATGATCAAAGGAGATGAACAGGTATTTCAGAGGAAGAAATTAAAAGAGATTTCATAGAGTCATATGAAAAAATACTCTGCATCAGTATTGTTTAGAGAGATGCAAAGTAAAACAACTCTGAGGTACTACATCACACCTACCAGATTGGTTAACATGACAAAACAGGAAGATGATAAATGTTCAAGAAGATATGGGAGAATTGGAACACTAATTCATTGTTAGTGGAGCTGTGAGCTGATCCAATCATTTTGAAGAGTGATTTGGAACTATGTTCAAAGGGCTACAAAAACCTGCATACCCCTCTATGCAGCAATATAGCTTCTAGGACTGCATCTCAAAGATATCATAGAAATGGGAAAGGGTTCTACATGTACAGAAATATTTATAGTAGCTCTCTTTGTGGTGGCCAAAAACTGGAAATCAAGGGCATGCCTATCAATTGGGCCATGGCTGAACAAGTTGTGGTATATGAATGTGATGGAATACTATTGTGCAATAATAAATGATGAACAGGAAGCCTTCAGAGAGGCCTGGAAGGAAGGACTTATATGAACTAAAGCTGAGTGAAAGGAGTAGAACCAGGAGAACTGTGTACATAGCAACAACCACAGTGTGTGAGGAATTTTTCTGGTAGACTTAGTCCTTCATAACAATCCAAGGACCTAAAAAATTCCCAATGAACTCTTGAGGCAAAACACCTTCCACCTCCAGAGAGAACTACAGAATTGGATTGCAGAATGAAGCAGACCATTTCCTCTTGTATTCTGTTTTATTTTATGGTTTCTCCCACTCATTTTAATTTTACTATCCAACATATCTAAGGTGAAAATGTATTTAATAGGAATGTATGTGTAGAACTTATATAAGATTGCATGCCTTCTTGGGGAGGGAGTGGGGCAAGAGAGGAGAAGGAGGGGCAGGGGGGGCAAAAAGTCTAAGATATATTGAAGTGATTGTAGAATTCTGAAAACAAATAAAATATTTTTGTAAAAAAAAAAAAGAAAATATTGTTTTTACTAAGCTAGTCACATTTCCAAATGATGAAACGTACACTTATACAATATTAGAAAAAAATTATTGTTTTTGTAAAAAATCACCACCAAGCAAATCAGAAAAAATTCATTTAGTCTTCAGTAACTTTTAAGCACATGGAAGTTTATATGTTTTCCAAAATTCTGATTTTCACTCAAAGTTGGAATTTTCTCATTGGCCACAAATACTGTTTTTCCCCCTTTTTGAAACCCTGGCTTAATTTATTTTGCGGAAATGTTTACCAAATACCCAAATATGAGTAACTTTTTTTTTGTTTTTTCATGCTTTCAAATAAAAACCATATTCCACCAAAAGAACCTAGTGAGTTTATTTCAAATGTATAATGATCACACAGGTTCCTTACCTCAAGGTAGAAATCTTGGTTTGGTATGCAGTGTTTTATGTGAACCCCCCCATTGCATCAGGCAGGAATAAATGTTCTCCAGGATTTTTATTTAATATTATTATTATTCTTTTGTCAGGACATTCTTAAATCAAACTGAGTTTTTTTGTTTTGTTTTGTTTTTGCTTTGAATCCATGCTATTGAAGCTTGTATGGTGGTGAAAATATAAAATAAAATAAAGTACACTTTAGTATCAGTGCCTTGGGCATCAGCAGTTTTACCCTCCATTGCTTTTATATCATTGGTAAAAATGTGGACATAGTTATTCCAGGATAAATACTACTTAACAGTGTTATAGTTCAGCAGCATTTGGCTTTCTTGTCAAGCATTCACAAAACAACATATCCTTAGTGACTGAATGGGGCTAACATGAGAACAATAATAGCAAAATATTAAGTCTGACCACATATATAGATTAGTTCATTTTTCAAAGCAAGAGTACAGTTTTGCAGATGAGATAGTGTCATTCTTTATGTTTGCAGCTAAATCTTTAATTTGACAAGTAAATGTATCTTTTAAAAGGTGGCACTGACAAGATTTCTTTTATTGATGATTTGTCCAGAAGACATTCAGCAAAGTCATCTGTATAAGGCTTTATTAGTTTTGCTGCTATTGTATATTGTATATTCTGGTCAATACAATATGATAAATTACCTTGCAAAAATGCTTCAATGGCTTTTGCATTTCTAGTTTGAAAAACTTTAAGAATAAAAGTTTTGGTTTTAAATAGCTTATCATGTCTGCATTTAAAGTATTCACATCTCTTTTCTTTAAATTCTGAATGATCAGTTTCAAAATGACACCAGAACTTCACTGGTACCAAAATACTATTCATAAAGTGTCTGTTGCATAAGACAAATAAGGTAAAGTACTAACATCTATCAAGTCAAGTGAAAGATAGATTTCATAATATTTTTATTTCTTATCAATAGTTTTGCCCAATTCATTGGAGAAAATTCCTACTTTCCATGACTCAGAGGACACTCTGATTTGTCATTTTTTTTCTTTTTCAACATCTTTAGACAAAGTGCAATTGTGTATTAAGAAAGTCAGTCTCTGTGTGGGACTTCTGCGGGTCAAGATGGCAGAAAAAGCAATAAATTGCTCTCACTTTCCCTTATTGACCTCTAAAAATCCTAAAAATTTTGCCCCCCATGGGGGAAAGCCAATGGAGCAGCAGAGTCACACAGGGTGTAGCTGTCCATTAGCTCAGAAGACTTAGGAGATTAATGGGAAAGGTCTCTCTCACTCTGGTGGAAGGGGAGGAGGACAGGACCAGAGGCATTCCTGAATGCCAGCAGACAGCCCGACCTCAGAAAACCAGGAGAAGACCCTGAGTACCAGGATAGTGGAACAGGAAATCGCCAACACCAGGACCTCTGTGAGCATTGGCACAGCCAAGGAAATTGGCAGACTCCAGCTAGGAGAAAGATCATGTACACCAGTGGCATGGGAACCTCTAGCAATGGAACCTCCCCATGCTTCAGTGAAGCTCCAGGTGGGCTTTATTGCTTGCATGACCTTCCTATCACCAACGCTGTCTTGCATTTACCTAAACACAATAAAACTTCATGGATGCACCCTTGCAGCAAACACTGGCATGTAATAGATTATGTGACTGTAAGGAGAAGAGACAGACAAGATGTGAGATTGGCAAAGGCAATGTGTGGTGCAGAGTGCTGGATTAATCATAAACTTATTCTTCCCAAGCTAAATATTCACATTGATCAAAAGTGTCACCCACAAGGCAAAATGTCTACCAGAAGAATTAATGTCAACAAATTAGCTCTTCTCTGAGTGTAAACAGTTGGTTGCTAACTTGGAGGGAAAGTTGAGCCAACATACAGTTGACAACAGTGGAGCAGAAGAGGAGTGGGCAACTTTCAGAGATTTGATGTACAGCACTACATTAGCTCATCTGGGTCAGAACACTCACAAACAACAAGATTGGTTTGATGAAAACGATGGGGAAATTCAGAAGTCTCTAAATGAAAAACGTGAACTCCACAGGATTTACCAGCAGGATAGTTCATTCACCTCTAAGAAGGCATCATTTAATTCCATCAAAAGCAAAGTACAAGCAAAGCCTAGAGAAATGCAGGATTCCTGGCCCAGTAAGAAGGCAAATGAAATTCAATTTTATGCTGATAGTAACAATTGAAAGTGCTTTTATGATTCCCTTAAAGCTATTTATGGACTGAAACCTTATGGTGCATCACAACTACTCAGTTCTGATGGAGCCACATTAATAAGTGATAAGGACATGATCCTAGAGAGATGGGCTGAACACTTCCACAGTGTTCTCAACAGACCATCATCAATCAATGCTTAGTCCATTGACAGTTTACCTCAGGTTAAAGTTAATCCCTTCTTAGCTGAACTTCCAACTGAAGAAGAGGTTTTGAGTGCCATTAGGCTCCTTTCATGTGGCAAAGCACCTAGTGCTAATTCTATTCCAGTTGAGATTTACAAGGTAGGGGACCATTGCTCATACAAAAGCTGACAGAAATTTTCCAGGTTATATGGCAAGAGGAGGTTATCCTCCAGGAGTTCAAGGGTGCCTCCATTGTCCTTCTCTATAAGGATACACGGGACAGATTGTCCTGTGACAATCATGGGGGATCTCTCTCTTAGTCATTGCTGGCAAAATTCTTGCTACAGTCCTCCTTAATAGGCTGATCCTTCATCTGGAATATGGGCATATACTTGAGAGCTAGTGTGGCATCAGAAAGGGGCGAAGAACAGTCGATATGGTGTTTGCTGCCCAACAACTCCAGGAGAAATGCCAGGAGCAGAACAGAGGTCTATACACAATGTTTGTGGATCTTACCAAGGCCTTTGACACTGTTAGTCATGAGGGCTTACGGAAAATTATGTCAAAATTTGTTGCCTGGAGAAATTCATCAATATTGTATTTCATGATGGAATGTTTGCCTGGATTCTGGATAATGGACAAAGCTCTCATGTATTTCCAGTGGCCAATGGAGTGAAAAAAGGCTGTCTCCTTGCTCCCATGCTTTTTATCATGATATTTTCAGCCATGTTGACAAATGCTTTCAATGAGAATGAACATGGCATCAAGGTGAACTACCATTCTGTTCTTCAATTTGAAAAAGTTACAAGTCAAAACCAAAGTGGAGGGGGTATTGGTGCATGATTTTCTGTTTGCAGATGATTGTGCACTCAATGCAGCCTCTGAAGCTGAGATGCCACAAAGTGTGGATCAGTTCTCTGCTGCCTGTGCTAATTTTGGCCTAATAATTAACACCAAAAAAGCACAGATTCTCCATCAACCACCACCATATCATCCATATGTGGAACCATTGGTTACAACAAATGGATGTTTTGAACTTGGTGGATAAGTTCATTTACTTTGATAGTGTACTTTCCAGGGACGTACACATTGACAATGAAGTTGATGCATGTATTGCCAGAGCTAGCTCAGTGTTTGGGAGGCTCTAAAGAAAGGTTTAGGAGAGAAGAGGTATTAGACTGACTACCACACTGAAGGTCTACAGAGCCGTTGTGCTGACCTCATTGTTATATGCTTGTGAAACATGGACGGTCTACCAGCACCATGCCAGGAAACTGAATCGCTTCCATTTGAACTGCCTTAGGAAGATTCTGAGGATCACCTGGCATGATAAGTTACCAGACACTGAAGACCTTACTCGAATGCCAAGTATTCAAACTATGCATCAGAGAGCACAACTCCAATGGGCTGGCCACATTGTTTGAATGCAAAATGTACACTTGCCAAAAAGACTATTTTATAGAGAACTGGCATGGGTCAGGCAATCACATGGTGGTCAGAAGAAGCAATAAAAGGATACTCTCATGGTGTCTCTCAAGAACTTTGGATTTGACTGTGCAACATGGGAGACACTGGCACAGGACCACTCAGAATGGTGTGTCCACCTAAGAAAAGATGCTGTGCTATTTGAGCAAAGCAGAATTGAGACAGTACAAAGTAAATGTAGGATGAGCAAATTTGGGATATTCACCTGAATATTCATATGGACTATCTGTGCTCAACTTGTGGTGGAGCATTCCAAGCTCATATTTGTCTGATCAGTCACCTTTGGACACATTGAAATTTCACTTTACAATGATGATAGTATATTGGTCCTCTTCGAAGATGAAGGACAATAGTCAACCAACCAACCAAGTAATATCTCAATAATGTGAAAAATATCATTTGTTCATGGATAAGTTGAACTGATATAATTAAAATGATAACTCTACTAAATTAATTTACTTGTTCAATGCCATTCTAATCAAACTGCCAAAATATTATTTTATACAACTTATAAAAAAGAAAAACAGCATTCACCTGGAAGAGTGAAATGTTAAGAATAGCAAGAGATTCATGAAACACAATGCAAAGGTAGATGGCCTAGCTATACCAGCTCTGAAACTATATTATAAAGCAAAAATCATCATAATTTTTTATACTGGCTATGAAAATTATCAATGGAATAGGCTATGTACATAAGACAGTTGTTAACGATTGTACTTATTTACTGTTTGATAAACCCAAAGGCTCCAATTTCTGGTGTAAGAACCTACTATTTGATGGGAAAACTGGAAATCAATATGGCAGAAACTATGCATAAAGCAACATCTTGCACCATATATGAAAATAAGATAAAAAAGATCCATGATCTAGATAGAAAGGGTCATACCACTAGCAAGTTAGAAGAGCAAAGAATAATTTTCCTATAAGATCTCTAAAGAACAGAAAATTGATGACCAAATGAGATAGAGAATATTATGAAATGAAAATGCATAATTTTGATTACATTAAATTGAAAAGTTTTTGCACAAGCAAAGACAAAGAAACCCAGATTAGAAGATAAGTACAAAGTTGGGAACCAATTTTTACTTCTAGTGTTTCTGGTAAAGGTTTCATTTCTAAAATTTAAAAAGAACTGAGTCAAATTTATAAACATCCAGTTCATTCCTCAATTCATAAAAGGCCAAAGAACATGAACAGGCAGTTTTCAGATGACGAATTCAAAGTCATATTTAGACATATAAGGAAGTGCTCTAAATCACTTTTGATTAGAAAGATTCAAGCTACAACAATTCTGAGATACCACCTCACACCTATCAGATTGGTTAATGTGAAAAAAAGGTAAAGTGATAAATTGTTGAGATGATGTGGGAAAGTTGCAACACTGATGTGTTGTTGGTGATATTGTGAACTGATCCAACCATTCTGTAGAGTAATTTGGAAGTATGTCCAAAACGCAACTAAACTCTCTATCCCCTGTGATCTAGTAAGAGTACTATTAGGTATGTAACTCAAAGAGATCACAAAAAACTTGTAAGTACCTACATGTGCAAGAATATTTTGAGCTGTCCTTTATGTGGTGGCAAAGTACTGGAAATGGAGGGGATGCCTATCAAAGGGATTGACTGAAAAAGCTGTCAAAAATGAATGCAATGCAATACAATAAGAAATGATGAACAGGAAGATTTTAGAAAATCTTGGAAAACTTGTACAAATTGATGCAAAGTAAAATGAGCAGAACCAGGAAAACATTGTACACAGTATCAGCGAGATTGTGCAATTATCACCTCTGAATGACACAGCTCTTCTCAGCAACACAATGATTCAAGACAAGTAAAAAGGTCTCACAAAGGAAAATACTATTCATATCCAAATAAAGAACTAAAGAGCTGAGGGACTCTGAGTACTGATCTAAGTATATTTTTTCACTTTATTCTTTCTCATTTTTAAAATTTTTATCTGTTTCTTCTTTCATAACTGTGACTAATGTGAAAATATTTTTACATGACAGCACATATATTAACTATGTTAATTTGCTTACCATTTCTGCAAGAGGGGAGAGGCAGAAAAGAGGAAGGATGAAAATTTTAGAGTAAAATCTAGATGCTAAAATTTTTCTTGATGTGTAATTGGACAAAAATAAACTACTGTTGAACTTTGAAATGTAAAGTAGATAAGCAGATTCTTTACTGAGTAACAAGAAAAAATATTTAATATTTGTGGTCCTATTTTATCAAACTGTTTTATTCTCTTTTCATAATTTATTCACAGCACTCTCATTTATTTTCTGAACTTTTCCTCTACCACTCTTAACTTATTGAAAGAATATTTGGGTGAGGGGGTTGGGCTCTTCTGGAAATTTTTGCTGAGTTTGCTTCCAAATTGCACTTTTTCTTAAAGGCTTTTCTTGTAACTGTTTTTACATAATTGTCTTCTGGTTTGTATCTTGATCTTTCCTCTCACTGTAGTAGCTTTTGTGGTAGCTTTTTTTTTCCTTTGGTAGTTGATTCATCTTTTCAGTCTATTTCTTGACCTGGAACTTTGTGTTTAAGTTGGGTCCTGTTTAAAAGGATTGAGGTGGGGACACTCTCAAAGTTCAGACTTTTCTGCTTCTCTTTTCTGAGATAGTTCTGGGATTTTGTAAATGTTTATTGATTCCAAGGTCATGTGATCCAAGAAGAAGTATGTTCATTGTTTTCCACATCTGTACTCTGGTCCTTACCCAGGTAGTATCCTTACTCCATTGTAACCAAAAGTTCTAGCACTTTTCTCTGTCCTGGAATTACCACCAGATCCCCTGATCCTTTGAGAAAACAATTACTCTTCCTCCCCTTGCAATTGCAACCCAGAACTGAGTATGTTCAGTGAAATTACCAAAAGCAGTGATCCTTCTTCCTGTATTGCACAGGATTGCCCTATAATCTCTTTCTGATGTGTTTTCTTTTTTTAAAATTTATTTGTTTTTAGTTTCCAGCAATCACTTCCATACGTCTTAAATTTCTTCCTCTCCCTCCCTGACACAACATGCAACCTTATATGGGTTCTACACATACATTATTATTAAAGACATTTTCACATTGGTCATGTTGCATAGAAAAATTAAAAGGAATGGGAGAAACCATGAGAAAAACAAAACAAAATAAAACAACACATAACACAAGAGAAAATAGTCTGCTTCATTCTGCATTCCAATTCCATAGTTCTTTCTTTGAATGTGGATGGTATTTTCCTTCGAGTCCTTTGGGACTTGCATTTCTGTGAAGAGGTAAATCTATCAGAAACAGTCCTCACATACCATGGCTCTTACTGTGTAGAATGTTCTCATGGTTCACCACATTTGACTCAGCATCAGTTCATATAGGTCTTTCTAAGCTTTTCTGAAGTCCTCCTGTTCATCATTTCTTATAGCACAATAGTATTCCATTACATTCATATATGCCACCTTCTTCATCTATTCCCCAATTAATGGATACTCTCTAAATTTCCAGTTATTGTCCACCACAAAAAGAGTTGCTGTAAAAGTTTTGGACATGTGGGACCGTTTCCCTTTTTTATGATCTTTTTGGGATATAGACCTCCAAGTGATATTAACAGGTCAAAGGACATACACATTTTTGTAGCCCCTTGGATATAGTTCCAAACTGCTGTCCAGAATGGTTGGATCAGCTCACAGTCTCGTATGCTTTCTAATCCTCCACTTTGAGAATTCCAGAAGCTGGCATCTGAGGACCACAGATAGTGTTGACACCGTATGCACTTTATGCAAGTCTCCACCCCAGTGTCACAGACTTCTCTTTCAGAACTAAGACAACTTTGTCTTAGGTTGAAAAAATTTTTCATGCTGACCATTTGTTGCATCTGCGCCTCTGGAGTTAGATTCAAGGCATTATTGTAAAGCTGTTTAGAGACGAATATTGAGAGAGCTGGGATCTAGTGTTCCCTCCTTCTCCACCATCTTGACTCTGCCCTTCTGAGGAATAAATTCTTTTTTTAAAAAACATACTTGTTGAGATTAATGATGCTTTTATTTAAGCATTTTAAATGAGGCCCATGTTCATTCTACTGCAAATCTTCTGTGTGTGTGTGTGTGTGTGTGTGTGTGTGTGTGTGCATGTATCTGTGTATAGGCTGAGAGAACGTTAAAGCTTTCTCTAACTCTACTTCAATCTACTCCTCACTTTTTACAGTTTTAATCTACTTGCATGTCTTTTTTCTAAATTATACACCACTGATACATTCAGGAAAAGTAAGATTGTGTGAAAATCATTCTTTTTAATATTCTCCTTTCAAAGATATCAGATATTCCTCTTTTAAAAGCATTTGGGAAAGACTCTTTTGATTCATCATATAATCTTAAATGGACCAAAACAGAAAATCATTTCAATCTCTTTGAAAATGATCTTTTTCTAATAGCAATGATCCAGTCACTGGATATTTCAGGTAAACTAATCTTATAAAAAGAGATGGTCTTGGAATTATGTCTAATTTTCTTAGCAATTTAACCACCTGATCAACTGAATTCATGGAAACAATTAACACCCCAACTATGTATGCTACTGTTATAATCGCTGCCACAGCATTTTTATTTCTTGGGAATGTGGCAAAAATTGGATGCATATAAATTCCTGGACCAGGCCTGGGTTCAGGCAAGGATAGTCCAGCTTCCCCTTTCCTCTCTGAGTTGCATGTATGCATTATGGTACAAAACATTCCAAAAATATTCCATGATGATTGACAAGTGTATCCCTCTTAATTTTTTTCAACAATTTATTACACTGTGATGTGAATTGGTAATTCAAGATTTTTCTAGTAATTTGTCTTCAGATAACTGACCTTTATCACTAACCAACTAGGGAAAAAGAATGTTATTTCAAAATAGCCTCAAAGAACATAAATCTGAAACAAAACCTTTGCATGATAATGATAGTCTGCTACGTGTATTTGCAGAACTCCATCTTCTCCTCTTAATGTGTGGAAACTCACAACCTATACTTTTTTGCTGCCATAGCTTTCATCTGCCAAAGCTCCTACCTCATTTGTAGTTCTCTGTCCTTCATGATTCTGTTGTTTTGGGTTTCTTCCATTTATTTCTTCACTGCAGCACAGTATAGTCAATATTCTTTTTTTTTTTTTTTTAGAATAATATGTAGTATTCATTACATAGCATTTTTCTCAATTTATTTATTTATTTTAGTTTTCAACATTCACTTCAACAAGATTTTGAGTTTCAAATTCTCTCCCCATGTCTTCCCTACCCCCACCCCAAAATACCATGCATTCTGAGAATCCCTTTCCCCAATCTGCCCTCCATTCTATCACACTCCACCCTTCCCTTATCCCCATCTTCTCTCTTTTCTTGTAGGGAAAGATAGATTTCTACATCCCATTACATGTATTTCTTATTTCCCAGGTATATGCAATAACCAATTCTCAACATTCCTTTCTAATACTTTGAATTCCAACTTCTCTCCCTTCCTCCCTCCCCACCCATCCCCACTAAGAAGGCAAGCAATTCAATATAGGCTATATATGTGTAGCTTTGCTAAAGATGTCTACAATAGTCATGATG